>NC_056743.1:1358346735-1358486735 GCF_019279795.1 Protopterus annectens | reverse complement strand
TTCAGAGGTATGATTATGCATACAGCTTACCACCACTCCCAGGATTCGAACCATGGCTGTGTCTGCTAAAAATACAACAATTTCTGTTTCATCAGAGTGAGCTATTTAGAAACTGCTGTCTGTTCCTTCAATGTTTTCTGTCTAAGTCTCTCTTGGTTGTACAATCTGACCTTGTACTCACAACAGTCTTATACAGACATTCTTAGCACAGTGTGGGTAACAGTGGTTAACACAACATTACTATTCAGAGAATGCAACACTAAATGCCAGACAATACCAGAGTAAACACAACTAGTCCAGGATTTAGAACTTTATTGCCAGGCAGTTACGGCTTTATTTAACTATCACCTATATGGGACTATTACGGTCATATTGTCTGGTTTATTAAGTACAACCCATACACAGTTTTTATACTGCCAGGTGACTTTCTACTACTTTATATTTATTTGCTATGATGAATACAAGCAGGATTGTTACTCACCAGCCTTGCAACGCAGCCTTTGCAACCTACTGGCAGGGGCTTCCTGATTCACAGCCTGCTCAGCTGCAGCTGTAAAGGGAATAGAGAAATATTTAGGCATACCTATCCATCACATACACAGGCTGGAATTTGATAAACATTTATTGATATGAATACTTACACACTGCTGGGACATCACCCCTCTGCCTTGCTTCTTGGACCCACTTGTCCAAGAGCTCCCTCTTCCTCCACTTTAAGTTGGCATAGTGGTGCCAGACCTGCTCACCAATCCGAGGGATACCAGTGGCACTTGTGAGATCATGGGTGAGATGATCCCAGGTTTCCGCTTTATATTGGGAGCTTTGGTACTAGCCCTGGAGCAGTCTCTCATCATGGTTATTTAGCAGGAGTACTACCATGACCTTGCATTCCTGTATGCCCCAGCACTGCGCCCGTAAGCATATGCCCTTGCTAATGCATGCCATACTGCCTGCAGTAGGAAGCTGCACCAGTTATGAGCTGTATTCCTGCCTGTGGGGTTTAAATGTGGCTGATTTCACACCCTTTGCCGTGATTGAACGGTTTTGAATATGCTGAGCTAAGCTACAGGCAAACCTGTTTAGCTAAGGGTGGCAGTGCTTAAATGGGCAGGTTCATCACTGCTTACCAATGGGCAAATCCACTTAGCTGGGCTACTCATTGCTTAGCAGTCATATTTACACAATACTTACACCTGGTAAGCAGAGCTATGCAATGCTTAGCATTGCTTATTTTTTATTTTATAGACTATCTGCTGTATGGGATTGATTCATCATTCATTACATATTATAAATTTGTTTACTGTCCCTGACATTCCCCCAATGTGCTTTCATTACATTTATTCATGTGTGACTATACTGTATGGGGCACTTGTGTTTATATGGGGGTTTCACAACTTTATTAAACTGACACCTCACATCCGGACCTACTGCTGTACTCTGGTTAACAAATATATGTTATTTAGTAGCTAATTATAAAAAAATGTTTATGTACTGCTTTCACATGTAAAATGCAAATTTGTTACAGTGGAGATCGAACCAGGAATGGCTACTTACAAAGCATACACTGTAACCACTACACTATTGCAGTACTGCTTATGTGGAATGTCTCTTGCTATTTAACTTCATGTGCTGTTTAAGCTGGACTAAGCATAGTTAAGCAATGGCCACACCCACACAGCTGCACTTAAACTTTATTGCATGTATAAAAAAAATGTATTTGTTGTGTTTTTTTTATTTGTACCTTTCAGAATATCCATGCTAATGCTGAACCTGTTATTCTATCAACTTTCTACTTTGTGGGACGATTGTCCCTTATGGCTTTGTCCACATTCCTTACTCTGATGGGTTGGGAGGTGTGCGCTATATGCTTATGATAAATCTGTTATTCTATCAACTTATACATCATCTAATATTACAACATCACTTCAGTGCTGGGTTACAGAATGGTATCACATACATCTGGTCACCTGACTTCTAGTTCCCACACTATCCCCTTTACTAGGAACTGAGCCAGAATCTTGTACATGTGTTACCATACACACACACACACACACACACACACACACACACACACACACACACACAGAGAGCTTTGGTAAGATGTGTTATAGCATCTGGAAGCTATAAAACCATTTTAAAAAACTTCCACCCTTCCAGGTTTGCAATCAGTTCACCGCTAAGGACAATACATAAGAATTATTTGTCCTAGTTTTCAAATATATTTTGTCTCTGACTGCAGTCTCTCTCAACAGGTGCAGAGACAGATGGAAAAGATGAAGACCTTTAGATTTTTTGGATCTGACTGGCTAGGATCAGGAGGAGCAGGGAATTTATTTTCTCCTTCTAACTCTGCTAATTTTTATCATGCTTACTAGCCACAGCAGAGGAGGAGGAGGAAGCATCCCCTATGGGTAAAAGACCCTTCAGATCCAGCTTGGCCCTTCATTCAGTATGCATCCAACACTAAGCACTGGGTCTCCAACACAGCAGCTCAGAGACAGTTCAAGCACCAGTTGTGCAAGTCATGGGAAAGGAGTATGTGACTGCCCACCACACACACTTCTTAAACCCTTTATCCATGTAGAATAATAGTTAACACACAACATATCACAGAAAGAAAAAACTATACAAAAATTACATTATTACTAGAAAACTCTCAAATACAAAGAAAACTACAAACAAGACAGGATAGTCCATAAATGCTATAAGAAAATACACTAAAGTTGACTTCCCAGATGGCTGCACATTGAGTGACATCTTAATTCTAGCTCTCCCAGTCTGAAAAACAGAAACACAGCAGATAAGGCCAGTAGATTGTTTATGGGTAAATTTCAGCTACAAAAGTGAAGAAAAAACACTGACTGGGGAAAGTTCTGCAGCTGTTCAGCAAAAAGCAAAGCAGCCTTCAGACATAACTTCCAGTAAGCTACAGAAGGGTATAAGACAATTGTACAAAGACCTGGTTAAAATAAACAAAACACTGATGTAGTATATCAACACAAACAACAAAAGGCTGGACAAAATGTAAGAAGCCTTAAACAGATATTCAGATGAGATGATAAAGCTGCAAAAATCAGAGGTCAAAATAAAGAAAAGGCTAGCTGAATATTAGACTGCGCAGGAAGGGATATTTAAAAAAATAGAATAAAAGGACAGAGCACATAGGGAAAACCTGAGATTTTCAGTACCAAAAAGGCTGAAAGGAACAGATTGCATTCATTTTGTGAAAACACAACTAAGCAACTGGACTGGTATTCCACAGCAGGAGTTGTTAGTTGAAAGAGCACATTGTGTGTATGCTCCAAACCTGGATATAAGAAAACAACCTAGACCTTTAAAAGTAAAGATGCAATCCTATTATCAGAAGGAGTTGATTCTGACAAAATTGTGGCAGAAGGACAAAGTACTAAAAGTGGGAGACAGCGGAGGGTTTGCAGAGAATGACTACTCTTTGAACACCAGGCAGAAGAGGAGCAAATGTATTCCACTAGTCAGGGAATATCAAGATGCAGGTGTCAGATTCAAACTGCTGTACCAAGCTGTCATCAAGGTATTCTTCCCTGAAGGGACAAAATCATTTTTGATGAAGTACAACCTAAGGAGGAAATACAAAAAGTTTGTCCAACAAAAATGTAAGCTGTGAAATAGAAGGATATTCTGCTTGTTGTTCTTCTGGTAATTAAGACCACAGAGGGACTGTACCTGTGAAACCTTTTCACATTTTTCAACAGAAAATGTTGGAGAGACGGAATGAAGCACAAGATTGGACTAGAAGAATCAAGAGCATGTTGAAAATAAAGCAGAGACAGGATTTTGGATATGAACACTAATAAACCAGAAACTTAATATAAGATTACAATGCAATAATTACATTTGTGAAGTATGACAGAACAAGAAAATCTGGACTTTTTCAGAATTTGCTGGACTTGTGGGGGACTCTAAAGCATATGCCCTACTTCATGTTATTAATGTTTGGAAAAGTGTTTTGTGAAGGGGAAGAGGAAGGAGAAAGTTAATTGTAAGTAAAGATTTTTCTTAAATAGTACCAATTTTGTGGTATGTGGTTTTCTTTACATGGTATAAAGTAATGTTTTTCAGTCATTTTAAGTGTAATGGGGATTGTAAACAGGTGCTGCTGTTCTTTTTTCATTCTCCCTTCTCTCTCTTTCTCTCTCCTTGTTCAGTTTTAAGAAATGTGGGTATTGCAATGTATTTTAAAAATGTCTGGTTAAAAAGCAAGATAAAGAAAAACAATGTGCTTTTTCTCATTTTTGCATGAGGAAATGACTAGATTAAAGACCTTAGATTGTTTTAGCAACAAGTTTTAAGAGAGAGCAAGTAAATGAAAAAGAGCATTGAATATTATTAAGTCTTTTTTCTGGCATATACAGGTATGCTTGGAAGCAATCATGCAGATAATTTTCACGTTTCCATGGAAATAATCTGATAAAGAGAAACTGGCTGCCTGGTTCACGTTTCCAAGGAGACAATCTGATAAACAGAAACTGGTTAAAGTCTGATGGAGAGTGATTGGCTGAGGCAAAAAAAGAGAAATTGTATAAAATGTTCTCTGAAAACAATCAGGGTTTTTCTCAAAGTATGTAATGTTCTCTGAAAGCATTCAGGGACTTTCACAGGGTAGTTAATGTTCTCTGAAAACATTTGGGTGTTTTACTATCTGGGAGAGCTATAAAGATAAGACAAAGCTAATCAGCACTTAGTAGAAGCACATGTTGCACCATGCTTCTTAGCATAGATGACCCTTCATTTAGGTTAACTACTCTGTCAGTGTGGCTGTCAGTTTTGGGACTTTTGTTCCTATTAGGAGAGTAAAACTTCAATATTTGAAGGTGCACATAGTTTTGTGTGTTAGTATTAAGTTTGGGTTTTAATGGGTACTGAGAATATGTTTATTTTTTAGGGCTTTCAATAAAACAAAAAAGTTTTATAAGATGTGACATAGGCTCAAATGTATATGACAAGAAACAACTGTATAAAAGATCAACCTGCCAAACAGTGTATGCATGTAACACAAAAGCTGGAACTAGACATTTAACAAAAAGGTATTATACATAAAAGGTGGACATAACTTTTTTAACACAATGATACAATCTTTAATGTCTTTAAATGCAAATGACCTCACAGATAAATGCAATCAAGAAAGAGTAGTGAACTATATTAAAAATGTAGAGTGCAAATAGTTACGTTACAGGAGACACACTTAGAAATGAACATGTGAAATTGATAAAGAAAGGTTATCAGGATAGTTATGCAGCAGAATACCTGGGACAGAGGAAAAGAGGAGTACTTCTATTAATTGCAAGAGGAGCTCCAATAGTGATAGAAGAAGATAAAAAAGATAATAGTGGCATACCTGTAGTGCTAAAGGGCTACTGGCAAAGGAGGAGGAGGATTACACTGGCATATATTTACATTCCAGCTAAAACTGCTATAGTGGAGCTTAGGAAAATTCTGGGAGAAATAATCAGTTTTCAGCAGAAATATTACTTATAGGTGGGGACTGGAATTTGATTTGCAGCAGTGAAAATGTGTCTGGGGGCTCAGAATGAAAAATATAACAAAGGAGGGTAGATTTTTAAAGAAATTTATGAAAATATTTGGCATGGAAGATGTGAATTGGGTAATAGGAGTCTGGAGTGAACATATATTATTTCCTAAGATATCAAAACTGGGTTAGGCTAGGCAAAATTTACGTTTCACAGGAACATGTGCATTTAATTAAAGGTCTTGATACTCACCCAATAACTATTTCAGATCATGTGCCAGTAATACCTAAAACAAAAACACAGGGTAATGAAATAAAAATGAGACATTGGCACTTTCCCACCTATCTGTTGGAAAAAGAGGAATCTAAGGAATAGGTAGTGGAGATTATTCAGGAGCTGTTAGAGAGGATATAAATTTCTTCTGAAAATATAACTAGGGAGTGGAATAAAATTAAGGTGGAGTTTAAAAATAGGGTGAAAATAAAAAAGGAGCTATGGTTAAGAAGTAACAAAAATTATTTAGAGAGACTGAAAAAATGTTAAAGTATTGCAAATAGGGTTAATCTCACAGAACAAGAAGCGGATCAACTGCAGAATGCTAGGCAAAAAATAAGGGATTACCTCGATAATATGCAGGAGCTTAGAAAGATTGCTGTTAAGCAACTTTTTTTGATAACACTAGAGCACAAAAACTTTCTAGCACAATGACTCGGGTAACAGAAAGAAGAAAGGGCTGTCTCCAAACTTAGGGAGCCTATAGTAAAGAAGGGCTGTCTCCAAACTTAGGGAGCCTATAGCAAAGAAGGTAACAAGAGATCCTGTGCAGTTATTAGAAATATTTCAGAAATTCTATGAGTCTCTATCAAGCTGAAAAATATGAAAATCAAGAAAAGATACAAATGGAAATGTTTATGGAAGAATTAAATATGGCAAGGTTAGAGGGAGATTCATAGGTTCATAGGTTAGTACTAGGCTATTGGCCCTAGGGCCTATACAAGCTTAGCCATAACAATTCCATGGCTATTTCTTCCCACACTATTTACTTCCCTGGACCCCTTTCTAGCAGGGTGACTGTCGTGATCCCTGGGATGAATTTCCTTTCTCCCATCCAATCATCAAGGTTCCTTTTGAATAGGGCCAAAGAGGTACTCTGCTTGACATGTATGGGCAGTCTATTCCAGAGTCTGGGGAGTCTCTGGGTCAGGAACCTGCCCCTCCAGCATGTTTTGTTTATTGTGATGACAAGGTTTAGATCCCTGCAGAGTGTGGCTCTGAAGGATTGGGATTTCTTTAAGTGTAGCATGTCTAACAGCTCTGGGTTTGACATGGCCTTGTATGTTAAGCAGAGATCACCTCGGAGTAGATGATATGCGACAGAGTATAGCTGGAGTTTTTTAAAGTGGTCAGCATAGGACATCTGCTTTAGGCCAGTGATTCTTTTAGTGAGGTATTTCTGTGGCCTTTCCAGTTGTTGCAGATATCTTGAGAGGTACATACCAAATGGGGCGTTGTGTTCTATGATGGGTCTAATGAGGGATGAGTACAGTGGGACAATGATCTCCTTTTTTCTAGATGAAAAGCCCTTGGTGATGAGGTGTGCCACATAGAAGGATTTCCTGACTGTTGTGGCGATGTGGTTATTGAAGTTGAGACCACTGTCCACCTGTGTCCCTAAGTCTTTTATCACACTTTCGGTGTTTAGTGTACTGCCACCTATGTGGTAATTCACGGGTACATGTTTTTTTTTCCCAAAGGGGATAATTATACATTTCTTGTCATTGAGCTTGAGCCCATGGCTCTGGCACCAAGCATCTGTTTCTGTAAGGCCCTTTTGTAGAGTATCCACAATTCAATAATGGCTCCTAGTTTGCAGTCATCTGCAAACTTTGTTAGCCAGAGTCGCTTAGTGTTGGCCTGTACTTCAGAGAAGTACATGCCAAACAAGAGAGGTCCCAGGACTGAACCCTGAGGTACTCCACTTGTCACTTGTCTGGAGCTGGATTTGGAGTCGGCTACTTTTACAGTGTGGGCTCTGTCAGTAAGCCAGTTGGCAATCCATCGAGTGATGTAGGGATTAATGCGCAGCTTAGTAAGTTTATCTATGATTGCAGAGTGGGGGATAGTGTCAAAGGCCTTGGTGAGGTCCAGATAGGCTGTGTGGACTGCCTTACCCTCGTCAACGGCTCTGGAGACTGATTCAAAGAAGTCAATCAGGTTCAGGAGACAAGATCGGCCCTTCAGGAACCCAAACTGGGTGGGGTCCAGTGTTTTAAGGTTGCCAGTGTCTTAAGTTCCATGATAATACGTTCCATGGCCTTGCAGATCAGGCTCGTCAGACTGATGGGGCGGTAGTTCCCGGGATCCAAGGTGGATTCCCCCTTGTAGAGTGGGATAACTGCAGCTGTGCACCACTCAGTGGGCATGAAGCCTGAGGTGGGGGTATGATTAAACATGACACTTAGGTGAGGTGCCAGTTCATTTTGTAGTTCATGCAGTACACAGCCTGGGATGTCATCTGGTCCCATCGATGCTGTATTCTTAGCTTTGGAGAGTGCGTTTTTTACTTGTGCGGCCATTATTACCAGAATTTGGCAATCTTCCGGTATTGAGATGGGTCATTTAGGAGGTGAGAGGGGGGTGAAGTTAGCACTGAATCGATCTGCAAGGATATTGGCAATATCCTTGGGGTTAGTATATTTAATGCCATTCTGTTGTAGCTCAGAGCAGATCTGAGCATTGGCATTTAGATTCTTGACATAGTTATAGAATGCCTTGTGGTTGTCTTTGGAATCTTTGGCAATTTTATTTTCGTAACTAGCTTTGGAGAATTGTATGAGGGATCTCAGCTTCTTACTGAGGCTGGTAAGGGAGTTTTTTGCATCCTGGGATTTTCCTCTTTTCTGCAACAGTTTCTTCCTTTTGTTGTAAAGTTTGTTTATGGCAGGGGACCACCAGATTGGCTTCCTTTTTTTGGAGGAGAGCATCTTGGTTCTATTTGGGATGGCACGATTCATGCATGAGTGGATGTGCTTTTACAGTGCCTTAGTGTAGGACTCAGCAGTCGAACTTTCAGTTCACGTCTGCATGGGTGTCATGAAGTTTGTAACTTTTGACTTGAGTAGCATGAAGTTGACTTTGGAGAAGTTTTTTATGGAGGTTTCCTTACTGGGGTGAGGGGGTGGGGGGATGTGGATGTTAAGGTGATTAGCTTATGGTCTGATCTGACCAACAAAGGGGGTGACCATAGGTGTGGAGCATCAATTTCCCATGTTGGTAATGACCAGGTCTAGGATATTGGAGCCCCTGGTGGGACTATGGATTAGTTGATCCAGGGCATTGGAATTTATGAATTTCAAGAACCGTTGGGCAAAGGTGTTGGTACACAAGTAGTTTTCCCAGTTAATGGCAGGGTAGTTGAAATCGCCCAGTATTAGGGTGTTTGGTTGTATATTAATATTTTCCAGTATGTTTAGAAAGGTGTAGTGAGAATCTTGGGGCATGGTGGGGAATATGTAGCAAGCTACAATTTGGATTGCAGTCTTACCTAGTGTTAGTTGCACCTGGAGAATTTCAGACAAATTCTGTTGGGCAACTAACCTGGTGGTGTGAATATCCTTGGTGAATATGGACACTCCTCCACCTTTAGTGTTTCGATCCTGGTTTGGTGGCCGAAAAGTGTGGTAAGAGTTGTAGCCTGGTATTGCAGGGGTGCTCTCTGGAGCCTTGAACCAGGATGAAGCTTAATAGTATAGGAGGAGATGACATAAAAACTGTGACGTATAACCAATCTATAGGAAAGTCTCCAGGAACAGATGGTATTCCTGTGGAAGTTTGGAAGCTAGGAGGAAAACAAGCTGATGAAGATCTGGAAGGTTTTGTTTAACAGTATAAAAGGAGGATAATTACCACCATCATGGAAGAAAGCAGTGGTAGCTGTAATACCTAAAGAAGGTAATGTTCCATCAGATCCGGCTTTATACAGGCCCATTTCAATATTAAACCATGATTATAAAGTGTTCATGTCTATAATGGCTGAAAGTAATGCCAGAACTGAAAGATCTGGATCAATGTGTTTTTTTGGATGGGAGGCAAACATTTGACAACATTAACAGAACATTGATGACCCTGAGGGAAGCAGAATGTATAAAAATGCCATTGCTGTTGGTGGGTCTTGATGCAGAGAAAGCATTTGATAGAGTAAGCTGGGACCTTATGAGCAGGGCAATGGAAGCATTTGCATTTTCTGAAAAAATTATAAGGTTGATTAGAATACATGTGGGATCAGAGGCAAAAATAAAAGTGGGTGGGGTCCTCTCTGATAATTTCTGCTTGAGCAGAGGAACCAGGCAGGGGTGTTCTCTTTTCCCTTTATTATTTGCATTATATTTAGAACCATTAGCAAAGAATATAAGGGATTCAGAAATGCAAGGATATAACTGGTATGGTAGTCAAGAAAAGCTGGCTTTCTTTGCAAATGATATTATTTTGTACCTGACAAAACCAGAAAAAGACATTACAGTGTTGTGGAACATTTTGAGACAGTTTAAGATCTTTTTGGGATACAAAATTAATGAAGCTAAACCAAAGGCAATAGCAGGAAATGATGTACCCACACAAAAACTTGTGCAGGAACACCCATATTTATGGGGACTTGATAAAATGAAATGTTTAGGAGTATGGATTAAAAATGAGTCTACTGTGGCAGCTAAGGATATGTGGGAAGAGACTAAACAAAAGTTAATACAAAAACTGAGAAAATGGAAGCTTTGTTATATGGATATGGTAAGCTACAAGCAGTTAAATGTTTTAGTCCCTTTAGTCTTATACACAGGTCAGGCATATTTTTATGAACCAGAGGAGAAGTTGTGGGTAGCAATTAATAAAGAGCTGAAGAACTTTATCTGGGGGGGGGGGTGGCAAGAGTCAAGTTGGATAAATGGATTCTTCCAGTAGAACAGGGTGGATTGGGATTACCCAATTTGAAGGGGTAATTCAGAGACATACAGTTAAGACTCCTATACATAGCACAAGCAGAAAACTATAATTTAAAGTAGAAAGGGATGATGATGAAACATGGGGAAGCTCAAGAAACAAGGAGAGACTGGAATTTTGGATGCAGGCCTTTAAAGAGAATAACAATAATCATGCAGAATATCATATCCATAAAGTAGCAGAAAGTATTCTAAGAACTAAACCAACACCAGAATGGAGAAAGAAGATTCTGCCAATAAGGATGACTGCAATTAAGGATACAGACAATAGGCAAAATGGGGGGGGGGGTGGAATATATTGGAGAAAACTGGCAAAGAAACTAAGGTATTGGGGGGAAATAACTGAAGAGGGATAGATGATAGCATGTGAAGACGTCAAGAATTTATTTGGATTGCAGGTTAGCGGTTGCCTTTCATATCAGGGGTTGATATCAGAGTATAGGCAAAGAGAAAGAAATGGGGGGGGGTCCTAAACAAAAGACCAGCACTGGTAGAGTTTTTAATAGACTCTAGACCAGAAGCTGCCATTAAAAAAGGAATAATTAGCACAGCATCTAAAATATTGCATGATAACTATAAGAATCAGTCAGAGGAGGTTAGAAAGGATTGGAAAGAGAGATTGGATAAGCAATTCACAAAGAAACAATGGGAGGATATATGTGTCTCCCAAATATGCAACAAAATCTAGAAGATTTAGGATTTTTGTCTGGAAATGTTTACATAGGTAACACCCAAAGCTGCTCTGAACTGGTGGTCAATAACACCACATACACAAACGCCATAGATACACCCAACCTACTGGCAGACAGACTCACTGAAAACTTCACCCTCTGTCCCCCCATCAGTAAACCAGGATATCCCCAGCACCTGTCCCCCTCCCCTCATCACCAGAGAGCAGGTCTTCAATGCCCTCTCAAAGGCAAAACATACAGTCTCCATGGGACCCAATAACATCTCTGGCTGTATCCTACATGAACTCAGGCATGATCTCTCAGCTCCATTAGGCACCCTATTCAACCAAAGCTTGAGCACTGGGTTCATCCCAGATGAATGGACAACAGCCACTGTCATCTTTCTATACAAAGTTAGCTCATCCACTGACCTAGGCAATTATAGGCCCATCAGCCTAACTAGCCTGATAAGCAAGGCCATAGAAAGCATTATCATGGACCTTATAAACAAGGACATTGGCAACCTTGAAATGTTTGACTCCACACAGTTTGGTTTTGTCAAAGGGAGATCGTGCCTGTTAAACTTGGTTGACTTCTTTGAAATAGTCACCAAAGCCATGGATGAGGGGAAGACAGTGCACACCGCCTACCTTAACCTAGCCAAAGCTTTTGACACTATTCCCCACTCAGGCATAAAAGATCAACTCTCCCATTTAGGCATCAACCTGTATGTTACCAGATGCATAGTCAACTGGTTCTCTGATAGAACCCACTCAGTCAAAATAGAGGAAGCCACCTCCAGTAGTAGACCCATAACGAGTGGTGTACCCCAAGGATCAGTCATGGGGCTTCTACTGCTTGGGATATACTTTTCTGAGGTGCAAGCCAAAACCAGTGGTCTGTGACTGATAATGTTTGGAGATGACTGCAAGCTGGGCACTGACTTAAATTCCCCTAGTGATGTGAACATCCTCCAAGAGGGCCTTACCCAAACTAATGACTGGTGCCAGAAGCATGGTCTCAAACTGAATGCCAAAAAATGCATCATTATACCCTTTGGGGAAAATGACATCCACACTAATTATCACATTAATAATGAACTAAACACACAATCAATTGTGAGGGACTTGGTACCCAGGTTGATAGCAACCTGACTTTTGATCAACACATTGCCTCTTGTTGTATGGAAGGCTTTCTACATGGCTCACCTAATAAACAAGGGTATTTCATCTAGGAACAAGGAGGTTATAACATCCTTGTACTCCTCCCTTACTGGACCCATTATCAAGTACAATGCCCCCTTCAGCATGTACCTTGTCAGGCACATGCAGCAGCTGGAGAGAACTCAGAGGTTCCTGACAGGAAAATCCAGGGTCTCAAACACATGTCCTATACTGATAGGCTAAAAGCCCTGTCCCTCTACTCAGTCTCACACAGACTGCTCAGAGCTGACCTCTGTCGGGCATACAAGGCCATCTCACACCCAGACTTGATGGAGTTGCTCCATATCCATAAGTCAAACTCCACTCGCACAGCCTGCACGCAAGGCCTCAACCTGGTCTGTGCCATTAATAGAACTTGTTGACAGGATGGATTTGTGTCCCAAAGACTCCTCATCTGTGGAATAGACACCCTCTCCATGTCAAGCAGAGTACCTCTCTAGCCCTCTTTAAGAGAAACCTGGACGACTGGATGAGAAACAGAAAATATACCCCTGGGATCCCACCTGTGTCCCAGCTAGACAGGGGAAACAGGTGCTGACTTTAGAAAATACACCCCTGTGATCCCACCTGTGTCCCTGCTAGACAGGGAAACAGGTGCTGACTTTGTGGGAACATGGGTGAAATTCTTGGCTAAGCTTATAAGGGCCTCTGGGCCAATAACCTAGTATCATTCCATGAACCTATGAACTTATTATACCCCAAATAGACTCCGGGGAATTCTTCTTCAGGCAGACAGTAAATGTTGGAGGTGTGAAGCGGAAGACAGAGGTAATTAGGAACATATTTTCTGGGAATGCAGTGAGTTGGCTGACTTTAAGCATTCCTTGCGGGATGCACTGTCGGAGATGCTGGGTGTCAGATTTGTCTGATGAGGGAAATGATTTTTCTGAGATATGATACAGAATTGGAATTGCCTAGATATGGTGAGGACTTGCTGTGTTTAATAATGGTGGCTGCCAAAAAAGCAATTACTAGAAAATGGAAATCAAAATCTAAACCAACTATACTTAAAGTAGTGAATATAGTATCATAGATAAAACAACTGGAACTGAGATCTTTAGAAAAAGGTAGGAGCAAACTACATAGGAAAAAATGGGAATTGTGGGAATAAGACACACAAAGGATGAATGGTGTCGAAAAGGCAGTAGGACTTAAATGAGCTATGTAATGTTTGAGTGAGAAAGATTGGGTAGATTATAAGTGATGTATACTGTTTGCAACTGGGAGTGTGTCAGTATGGCTTGTGATGTAAAATGCTTTTGACTGGGATTGTGTTGGTGTGGTTTGTTTTTATTTACATAAATGTATGACTACCTGTGTAGTAAGTGATGGTTTAATAATGCTGTTTCTTGTTTAAAAAAAAGCAGGAATTGAATAACTGATGTAATATTGCTTAGATTATATGATACATAGCAATATATGTGAAGTATAATGTTTATGTTAATATAGTTTGATTACTTTTATACAAATGGAAATTTATCTGTGTCAAGTGATAATTCAATAAAGGTGTTTGGAAGAAAAAAATACACTAAAGTTAAACCTACACTACCTAACCCTACCTACTAGGGAACTATGACACTACTGCAAAAAAAGCTATGGTAGAGGAAAATGTTGATGAAACAATGGCACAAAGCACACAAAAAGGATACACCCCAGCAAAGCTGGTAATCTAACTGCTAACTTGGAAGATGACAAATGAGATCTGGGGTAACTCTTATGGGTAGAAGAGCCAGAGCTTGAGGGCTGAAGTCTTGGAAATGGCCAGTCACAGTTGAGCCAGATATGATAACCCCACAGGTTGAACCTGGATGGAGAAGACATTGAATCATCTGTTTGAATCCCTGCATCTGCTAGTCATCAGAGGAACCAGCTGATCCAACACAGACACACGATCTCCTTCAAAAGAGGATCTTGAGCAGACTGACCAGGGTGGAAGCACTAATATTATTATAACCTGGGTATGCAACCTATAACCCCTGCATCATGGATCTATCCATATAGGACTAAACCTTTCAGAAAATTTGTGGTAATGCTTGGTGAAGGTGTGTACAGAACTCTAGGTTGCAGCTTCCAGAATGTCCCTGGTAGGGACTCCCCTGAGAAATAGGTTCATAGGTTTATACTAGGCTATCTGCCCTAAGGCATTTATAAGCATAGCCCAAATTTTTGTGGCTTACGCCACCCCTTATATGAAAAAATACTGTGCCCATTAGTTTGTTGTGCCTCTGTCCAGCAGTGACACAGAGATGATTCCCGGGGTAAACCTACAATCTCCGATCCACACGTAGCCCTAGTGGAATGTGGTCTGATCCCCTGTGAGGTAGGTTTTCCATGGTGCTTGTAGCAGAAATTGATGCAGTGTGCTATCCATTTGGAAATAGTTTGCTTTGAAATGCCCTTACCCTCTGCCGCATAGCAAAGCTGACTAGCAGTTGGTCAGATTTTCTGAAAGGTTTAGTCCTGTCAAGGTAGAACCTGAGCTGTCTGTGCATGTCCAAGGAGTGCAGGATCCTTTCCCCTTTATTTTGAGGGTTAGGGAAGAAAGTTGGCAAATGGATTGATTGGTTTACAGCCACACTGGACACCACCTTAGGCATAAAGGATTGGTTAGTCCTGATGGAAACCCTGTCAGCATGGAAAATAATGAAGGGTTCCACAACCATTAGTGCCTGTAACTCAGACACTCTTCTTGCTGAAGTTATGGCTAAAAGCAAGGCTGTTTTCCAAGAGAGGAATTTTAACTCTGCTGAAGCTGCAGGTTCAAAAGGAGGAAGAGTGAGCTTTTCCAGTACAAAGCTAAGGTCACAGGTAGGGGTGGGTGCTCTCCTAGGGGGCCTAAAGTTGTTAGCCCCTCTCAGGAACTGTCTGATGAGAGAGGGAGAAAATAGAGGTGGCTCAGTATTATAATGAGCTGAGATGGCAGATGCATGAATCTTAATGGGGAAAAATAGGCCTCTGTGGAGTAGCTCTGCTAGGTAATCCAGAATTAGAGGTAAGGAGGGCGCTGCTGTGTCTTTCCCTTGAGACCGATTCCAAGAACAATATATCTTTTCCACTTTTCAGCATATGATTTCCTAGTACTAGGCTTTCTGGCTTCAAGAATGACATCCAGCACCTGTTTGCTGAGGGTTGCTGGTGGTGTATTCAAGGGATAAGCCAGGCTGCAAGGTTTAGGGATTGCAATTGTGGATGCAAAATCTGTCCATCCTGCTGAGACAGCAAGGTAAGAGTCTGGAGAAGGTGCTAGGGTGGCACTGTTGTCAGACTGCGCAAGAGTGGATACCAGTGCTGGGGTGGCCAGTCTGGGGCAATAAGAATTGCCCTTGGCCTGTCCTGTTTTATCATGAGTAGTACTTCTGAGAGAAGGGGCAGAGGGGGAATGGCATAAATTGAGAGGTTTTCCCATTGAAAGGATAGGGCATCCACTTCCCAGGCTCTGCTGTGATGGATCCTGGTGCAGAATTTGCTTAACTGGTGGTTCTCAGGAGAGGCAAATAGGTCAACTTCTGGTGTCCCTCACCTCTGAATCAGAAGGATGAAGGTGTTGGGCTCCAATTTCCACTCATGTGGGTCTAAGAGATTTCTGCTTAAGTCGTCTGCTAGTAAATTTTGTTTGCCTGGCAGGAATTGAGCTTGTAGATACACTTGGTTGCTCAATGCTGTGTTCCACAGGGTCATGGCTAACCTGTAGTGTGGGTAAGAATGGGTTCACCCCTGCTTGTTTATGCACCACATAACTGTGGTGTTGTCTGTTTTTATAAGCAGTTGTCCTGAAAGGATTAGGTATTTGAAGGCTGTCAAAGCATTATATACAGCTAGCATCTCTTTTTGATAGATGTGCAGGAGAATCTGGGCTGGGCTCCAGTGGCCGTGAATGCATTTCTCTGCCATGTGAGCCCCCCAAGCATAGTCTGATGTGTCCATTGTCATGGTTTGGGTGGCAAGGGGTTGAGTGAAAAGCAGTCTCTTGTTGTAGTTGCATGCTTTTGACCACCAAAGGAACTCTGCCCTTAGTCAAGGTATGATTGGAATGACTGTTTCCAGGTCCTGAGAATGCTGGCACCAAAGACTTTTTAAGTACCATTGATGTTTCCTCATATGCAGTCTTGCATATGGAATTATCAGAATACATGAGGCCATGAACCCTAGGGCTTGCAGTATTTTTCTTGCAGATAGCTGGGTTCTGGTGGTCATTTGTTTGAAGTAGTTTGTCAGATAGACCTGTTTTTCTGAAGTGAGAAAAGCCATCTGGGAAGATGTGTCCAAGATTGCTCCCAGGAATACAATCTTTTGACTGGGCACCAGTTGTGATTTCTTTTCGTTGATGGTATAACCCAATGAAGTGAGAAGGCTTTTTACAAATGCCAGGTGCTGAAGTAGCAATTCCTGACTGTCTGTCTGAATCAGGCAGTCGTCCAAGTATGGCAAAATTTGGATATTTCTCTGATGGCAGTATGCAATGGCTGGAGCCAGGCACTTTGTGAATACTCTGGGCACAGTAGATAAGCCAAAGGGAAGTGCAGAGTGCATAGAGTCTGCCCTGAAGCGTAGATATTTTCTACATGGCTCCCTTATGGGGATGTGCAGATAAGCTTAAGTCTAGAGTGACTAACCAGGCATTCTTGGCTAGCATGGGGAGAAGCTGTTGCAGGGTAAGCATCTTGAATTTTGGGACCACCAGAAAGGTGTTGAGAGTTGATAGATCCAGGATTGGGTGCCAAGAGCCCTCTTTTCTGGGTACCAGGAAAAGTCTGGAGTAGAAACTCTGGACCGTTTGTTCTACTGGAACAGGTTGAATAGCTCTGACATTGAGCAGGGAAAGTACTTGCTTTTGAGCCTCTGCCCACTGGTTTGGAGGAAGGTCTGGAAAACCCCTTGGGGTTTGCAGTGTATGGAAGCAGAATCTGTACCCCTGGGATACAATGTTTAGGACCCATCTGTCCTGAGTAATGGCCATCCATTTTTATGCATGAAGGGCAAGTTTTCCTCATAGGGGCAGAAGTAATTGGGCAGGGCTGGGAAGGATAACTGAAAAGTCATTGTGAACTTTTTCCATAAGGGGACGGCTTACCACTCCCTGTTTGTGAGGTGGGGGCACTCCATTGTTTAGATCTCTGCATACCCTGAGACTGTAGTCTGGGTGGCCTGTTTCCCCTGTGTTTGGTCTGAGAAGGCCTGGAAGGGGCTGGAAAGGACTAGTTTTTAGAAGGCCATTGCCTACTGAATCTGGGTGGTTGCACTTAATTCTTTAACAGTTTGCATAGATTTAGCTTTTTCTTCCATCTTTTTAAGAACAACTTCTGCTTTGGTGCCAGTTAAACCATCCTTATTTAAAGGAGCGTCTAGTAATTTGGATTTGACATGATCTGGCAAGGTTTGCGCTCCTTCAGCCAAGCATACCTTCTTAGTACAGACCCAGTGACTGCAGCCCTGCAAGAT
Source organism: Protopterus annectens (assembly GCF_019279795.1). Lineage (NCBI taxonomy): Eukaryota > Metazoa > Chordata > Ceratodontiformes > Protopteridae > Protopterus > Protopterus annectens. The sequence goes on along the minus strand of NC_056743.1, from coordinate 1,358,468,904 downwards.
GCTTCTAGGGCATCAAAGCCACACTGCAAAGTATGCTTACTAACTTGGTTTGCAGAATACATTGGCTCTTGTAAATCTTTATTTTCTGCACAATCTGGAAGTAACACCATTTTTTTGTTTAATTAGATTCATAATATGCTGCTGGTACTTCAACATGTGAAACTGGCAATTCAAGGCCCTGATGGCAAGAGCTGCAGGGGTATATACCTTCTTACCCCATCTGTCTAAAGCTCTGGAATCCCTGTCTGAAGTGGTAGGATTTTTGGCTGTAGTAGCCTTAATACCTTTAGGTCCCTGGGAAATGGTCTCTGGATCAGCAGTAGGATTCTTGGAGAAATTTGTGCTAATCAGGTACTCTGTAGTACCTGTCAGGTTTCCTAGGAGCCGGGGTAAAGTATCTGGAGTAAGACTGGATTCCATAAAAACATCATCTACAACATCCAGGACAGGGGGTATAGCTAGAGGCCAGTGTTGAGGCAACTCCAACAATTCTCAGTCTTTCTGGACTGACGATAGTTTTGGCATTCCCAGCAGAAATGCTCTCTTAAAGTATGCAAGGTTTCACCAAAAGAAATATCCTCTGGAGGGGAGGCAGTGGGAATGGATTCCTCTGCATCTGAATCCTCATAGGTTGATAAGGGCATGTCCCGATAATCAGAAGGGTCAGAGTCATCGGACTCCTGGTCTGTAGAATCAGAATGAAACTCAATTCTTTGTCTCTTAGCAGGGGAAGGCTGTCTTCCTCTAATTAGGGTAATACGATCTTCAGCCGGTCTAAGCATTTGTTTTTGTGGCATGCGCTTTGGTCATCGGTTTTCTAGGCGTAGTGCGTACTCTGGGCCTCAGTAACACAGTAGTTTTAGCTAAAAACAAAGTTGGTTTAATATGAACATCGGTAGGTTGGAATACACCCTCAGAAGCCAGTGCCTGTACAGCGGCTCCAGACCCATCCAAGGTAGAGATATCCGCAGGTTCCGAAGAAGCATCTTGTGGCATACCAGACTCCAAATGGGTCTCAGCAGAGGCCTGCAAATCTGTAGAAGTGTTCATCAGGGGCTGCAAAGGCACCTCATTGAGTACCGGCGGACTGGCGACTAGCTTAACGGAAACATTGTCGGTAGTTTTGGACCTACCCGGTCTGTCTCTGTCTTTATCTTTACATTTTGTTTTGGAAGATCAGTAGTCAGATGGCTTAAAGAAGCCATTTCAGAATAGGGAGACCAAGAGCAAAAGAATTTAGTGACAAAGATAGCCCGATGACAAATGGTTCGGGCATCAAACAAGGCACAAAAGCAACAGTGAGGGACATCGTGGTCTGGGCCTAAACAGGTGATGCAGTAAGAATGAAAATCTCTGAGTTATTTGCTTTCCACAGGCAAGACAACTGTTAACTTTTTCTGACATCAGTTAGAGCAAGGAAAAAGGATCCCCAACGGGGTACTTAGCTTTAGAAGACTTCAGGATTACAAACTCAAAAAATAAAATTTCAGGTAGCGGCCGACCAGCACTTGTAAACTGCTTCTGCTTCGGGCTCCTCCTTGGCAAGAAAGACTGATGTAATAGTGTTGGATGCCTGTTTTATACCCGACGTCATGGAAGAAGCAACAGCATCCGACGCAGAAATCCTAAGACTCTGGTATTCAGGCTAACTGAGGGCTACCTGCAGGCAGATAACCCAAGTGTGATGACTGCAACAGTGAAACATAAAGAACATCAGGAGAAAACCAGGGTGGGTGTTAAAAGGATTAGGTTGTGGCTGAGGAAACCCAAATGCAGAGATTGTAAAAAAAAAAAAATTTCTTTGAACAACCCTTGTGAAAAGTCCAACCATTCTTTTCTTTGTAAGAAAGTAAGGACCAGAACAGATGCTTAGGTTTTTTTGTTTTTTAAAGGTATGACAGCCATCTGGATGGGGTGTGGAAGTACAGAACCCTGTCTGACCTCTAGAGAGCCTAGTATCTCTTGCCTAAAATTTAAGGGACACCATATGGCTCTTCTGAAATGATTAGGCACAGCTCCTCAGACATATCAGCAATCTGCAAGAAAGTTGGACGTCCCACGGGTTTTGCAACCTCAGCAGGTATGTCGATCAGAAACAATGGACTGCTGATCAATTTGAGGCTTGAGTGGTGTTCTTCAATGGAAGAGACACCAGAGGATGTGGAGTCAGCTACCTTGGACTGGGCCAAGCATTTAAGATTCTGGGTCTTGAGAAAGTTGTATAGAAAGCCTAGACCAAGGGTTTTTGGAATGAATAGAGCAAGTTTTATGATGGTGTCCTGGGCCAAGGCAAAAAAGGACACTTGGTATGCAAGTCCTTGTACAAAGCTTACCTACCACTTTCACAATTATCCCTCCTGTCTGGCATATACAACTTTTAAACAAATTTGTAAGTTAAAAAAGGTTTCCCAGCAGGACATCTATCTGGATAAAATGAATGAAGCAAAGACACCAGAAACCAAACTAACTGATGCACAACCTACGCTCAGGTTGGCAGCAGGATAGTCTGATGATCCATTATCATATGCCCATCTTTATACCCAACACAAGGTCATACACCCTAGGGAAGTTAACATTTTGGTACCCCAGACAAAAATGGTGACAACTATTTGTTATGAATTATGCAAGTAATTTCAGTCAGGACATACAGCAGTTTAAAGCTTTCACTGTCGGGTTGGCTGAGGTGTAGTTTTTTTTGCCAAATCTAAGTTTCTTCCAGCTATCAATTTGCAAATGATTCTTGGATGCAGCACAGCTGAAAAAAATTACTGGATTTCAGAAACACAACTGTTGACTTCACTATGAAATTCTTAAGGAAGTGCTTTATGGACTCCAGCACCCTATAAAACTGATCAGTCTTTCTGGGGGCAAGGGGCAAAGAAAATGTTAGAACACACTGTCCAAGACAGCACAGCTCTAGGAGCAGGTAGGCTCAAAAGCCTTCTGTCATTAACTGTGGGAAATTCACCTAGCCCCCCAGTGAACTCCATTCTATGACAGTTATTAACAAAGGACAAGACTTCAGGGGATGCAAATGAATGTAAGGCATCTTCTGAGACACTGTTCAAATATTGCTGATGGGGAGATGCTCAACATAGGCATATTCCTCATCCTCTGAGGAATCAAGTGACTCGTGTGGGGGGGGGGGACTCTCCCTTTTCACAGGTTAGGCTCCTGGCACAGTATCCCTTCCAAAGCCAGGTGGGCCTACATCTTGCTCCACCCTGACTAGGGGCTATACAGAGACCTGTGCATAGGTGGCAAAGGATCTGGAGAGCAAAGGCCTGAGGAAACCTACCAGCTTTTTGGCTTTGGATTTCTGATGGAAAGTTAAGAGAAAAAAAAAAACTAGGTTCAGTTCTGAAGCCTTCTTGATGTGAGCAAGTAAAACTGGTGTAGCTAAAGAGTTATGTACCAGAATGCCTGATCTTCATTTTCAGTTGAAATGCACATTTTCACTATTTCATAATTTAGAAAGTATATCAGAGTAGAATACGTTACATACAGGTACACACACACACACACACACACACACACACACATATATATATATATATATATATATATATATATATATATATATATATATATATATATATCACACTATATATATATATATATATATATATATATATATATATATATATATATATATATATATATATATATATATATATATATATATATATATATATATAAATATATATCACACTATATATATATATATATATATATATATATATATAAATATATATCACACTATATATATATATATATATATATATATATATATTTATATATATATATATATATATATATATATATATATGTATATAAATATATATCACATATATATATATATATATATATATATATATATATGTATATATATATATATATATATATATATACATATACACACACCTATATATATATATATATATATATACATATACACACACCTATATATATATATATATATATATATATATATATATATATATATATATATATATATATATATATATATATACACGTGTATGTATCTATACATGCATATATGTGTATATATGTGTATATATCTATACACACACATATGTATATATATATATATATATATATATAGTGTGCGCACATTTTGTGTATGTATATATCTGGAAAAATTATGCAATATTGTCTTCAAAGCAAAGCCTATATTCTGCTTACATTGCTATTTAAATAAATCTCTACTACTTAAAGAGAGCATTCTCTAGAACACTGATGAGCAAATGGGTCTCGTGGTCTTGCCATATGCCTTGAACTGTCCTTCCCAGATAATGCCCCCCCCCCATCCTATCTGGGAAGAGTCTGATCACTGTAGCAACAGGTTGTTGTGGAATAAAGGGTCTCCCAATGGTCAGATGATTGGACTGAGTCCACCACCATAGATCCCTCTTGCATGACTCCGTTACTCTTATCAGATGGGACCATAGGAAGTTCTTGTAGCAATCACTGAGAAAACAGGAGCCAATAAAGGATTCTCAAATGCACCCTGGTGAGAGGAACTAGAGTTATGGTCGAAGCCATCATTCCTAGAAGTTTCAGAACTACCTTTGCCTTGGGAAGAAGGTGGAGTATTTGCTGTCTGAGGGCAGAAATTCTGTTGGGTGGAAGATGTGCCATCATAGAAATGGGTTCTAGGTCTGCGCCTATGAAGGTAATATGTTGACAGGGCAACAAGGCAGATTTTTGCAAATTGACATGCCTAGATGAGCACAAATTTCCAATGTCACATCCCTGGCTTGTTGAAGTAGATGCGTGGTGGTGGCAGTTAGGAGCCAGTTGTCCAGATACGGAAACACTTTGTATCCAAGACATCTCAAGTGAGCAGTTACTACTGCCATGCATTTGGTGAACACTCTGCGGGCTGTAGTGAGACCAAAGGGCAGAGCTCAGAACTGATGACTGGCTCCCAGCTGAAGTATAAATGACTCCTTGATGCTCTGTCTATTGTTATGTGGTAGTACGCATCTTGGAGGCCTACTGAGCACATCCAATAGTCTTTCCAAAAAGGGAAGTACTGACTGCAGTGTCAAAATTTTTAACTTGGACTTTTTGACAGATCCATTCAGTTTGTTGATATCCAATATGGGTCTCCAATCCCCTGTTCTTTTTGTCACTAAAAATAATCTTGAGTAAGTTCAGAATCCTATTTGGTCTGCAGGGACTTTTTGGATGACTGTTTTGTCTAGCAACTTTTGAACTTCTATAGTTGCTTGGTCCCTTAGACTGGGTGGAACATCTGGGATTGTTCTGATGTATGGGAGAGGATGGCAAAAGGGAATGGAATACCCTCTGGATATTATGCTTTGTACCCACTTGTCTTTTGTGATATTTTGCCAGGCTTCTGGGTACAAAGATAAACGGCCCCGACTGCCTCCAGAGTAGAGCAGATGGGCCTCCTTTCAGGAGAGCTGGTAGGGATATCTGCAAAAGGAATCACGGTCACCCTGGTTTTGTGGACCCCTCTGCCTCTAGGATGTCAACCATTGTTGCCTCCCCCTCTGTCCCTGGGGAAGGATTTACTTTGTGCAACTTGGAAAGTTCCTGGGGATCTTTTGAATCACATTTTCCCACTTTTCTGACCTTTAGGGTAATGTCTTGAAGGTACTGAAAAATGTACTCTAACTGCAGAAAGAGTTTTCCCTTCCTGCTCGCATCTGGTGAGTGTGTCTTTAACTTTAGGTCCAAAAAGTGAGGAATGATGAAAAGGGGCATTGGTAAAGGTAGACTTAAAATGTTATGCAAAATTACACAATTGCATCCAGGAGCATCTCCCTCAGGAAACTCCTAAATCCGCTGCCCTACTCGCTCCATCTGCTGCATATGATATCAGTCTCATGGAGAAGTCGACAATGGAATTTAAGGTGGACAGCTGGGAGGTGACATTCTCTGTCACCCCACAGCCAATGAACCTTGTAGAGCAGCTCTTAGCTCCTTCAGGAGATCTCTTTTGTAGCCTTGTAAAGTGTGTGAGGTAGCTCAGCGATCAGAGTGTAAAAGTCACTGATGAAAAGACACGCTTCCTATATCTGTCCATCATTCAAGAAATTTGTTTGGAGGATGAACAGATGAGGATGTCTCAAAGTTCCTTCTTGGTGGCTGCTGCCACCACCATAGCATATACAGGCACACCTTTCATAAGAAAATCCTTTCCAGTGGGGGCTGACAAAAACTTGTTTGGCCTCCAAGGGACTGGTTCCATAGTGTCAGGGGACTCGCATGCCTTTCGACTGACCAACTCCATTAGCTCATCAAAAGGCAGAGATACCCAAGGAGGCTGAAGATTGAGATACAAAGGCCTTCAGGTACACAGACTCCTCATCAGAAGGGGTGATGGGGTTCCAGCTGCCTCTCTGTTTTAGGCTCTCAAGGATATCTGCAAATGAGATATCTTCAGAGGACGACTGTTGGGACCCTTCGGACTCCTCAAGGTCTGTGTCTGAGCCGACACTCATCAGGGGAGTCTATATGCTTTTTCTTGTATGTCCTCTTCCGAGGGGGCTCCTCAGAGGGGTATTCTGGGGAGGACTTGGGAGAGCGGGGTTCACTCAGTGGGATTTCCTGAAGCTCTGAGTCTCTGCTATCTGGTGGAGGGGGTGGTGTCAAGACAGTAGCTGTAGCTTTGGAGGGATGAATGCCAGTATCCATGTGTAGAGCTGTAGGTGGGGACAGCACATTCATTAGTTCAAAAGCCAAACCCACCAGCTCCGAGGACACCCCTGGTTCTGAGGAAACAAAGGAAACCCCCAGCTCCAGGGACACCAGCTCCAAAGCTGATGTAGGAGCCCAGCTCAACCGAACCGAGGCACCAAGGAGTAGACTCTGAATCGAAGCTTGGGTCCAAGCGTCCACCACGGGGCCGACTGGAAAGCTACGGCTCCTAGATACCACAGATGGCACCAAGAGTGTCGGAGCAGAGATCGGCTCTGGAACATCCAGAAGGGGTCCCAGAATTGACAGGTCCTAAAGCAAATGGTACTTGGCACTCCGGCTCCGAAGATCCAGCTTGGCTCAGAGGAGGAACAAAGTACAGTTGTGTACACTTACCATAAATGTAGATGTTAGAGTGTATTCACTGTTGCAGCCATCACATTTGGGTTATCTGCCTGCAGGTAGCCCTCTGTCAGCCTGAATACCAGAGACTTAGTGTAGCAAAACCTGCCCTGGATTTGGAAAAGATAGGCAGGTGGTAATGCTTGTTGAAAGTGTGTAGAGAACTCCAGATAGCAGCTTCCAGGATGTCCCTGGTAGGGACTCCTCTGAGAAATGATGTAGAGGTAGATGTAGCCCTAGTGGAGTGTGTTCTGACCCCCTGCGGGGTCAGTTTTGCCATGCTGCTTGTAGCAAAAATGGATGCAATGTGCTATCCATTTATAGTTTGCTTAGAATTGGCCTTGCCCTCTGCCCCAGTTGCAAAGCTGACTAATAGCTGGTCTGATTTTCTGAAGGCCTTACGCCTACTCAGGAAAAATCTGAGCTGTCTGTGCACGTCCAAGAAGTGCAAGATCCTTTCCCCTTTATTTTGAGGATTAGGGAAAAGGGTTGGCAAATGTATGGATTGATTGACAGCCACATTGGACACCACTTTAGGCATAAAGGAAGGGTTTGTCCTGAGAGAGACCCTGTCAGCATGGAAAATAATGAAGGGTTCCACAGCCATAACTGCTTGTAAGCTCAGACAATCTTCTAGCTGAAGTGATGGCTAGAAGCAATGCTGTTTTCCAAGAGAGGAATTTTAAGTCTGCTGACACTGCAGGCTCAAAAGGTGGAAGTGTGAGCTTTTCCAGTACAAAGTTAAGGTCCCAAGCAGGTGGGTGCTCTCCTTGGTGGCCTTAAGTTGTTTGTACCTCTAAGGAACTGTTTGATAAGAGGGTGCGAGAAGAGAGGTGGGCTCAGTGTTGTAATGAGCTGAAATGGCTGAAGCATGAATCTTAATGGAAGCGGAGGACAGGCCTTTGTGGAGTAGATCTGCTAAGTAATCCAAACTTGAGGGCAGAGTTGTGTCCTCTCCTTTAGATAGGCTTCATGAGCAGTATCTTTTCCATTTATCCACATAGGATTTCCTTGTACTGGGTCTTCTTGGCTTCAAGAATGATGTCCAGCACCTGTCTGCTTAGAGCTGCTGGGATAGGATTCAAGGGATAAGCCAGGCTGCAAGCTTTAGGGTTTGCAGTGGTAGATGCAAAATCTGCCCCTCCTGCTAAGAGAACAGGGAAGGATTCTGATGTAGGTACCATGGTGGCACCGATGTCAGGCTGCACAGGAGTGGGTACCAGTGCTGGCATGGCCAGTCCCAGGCAATCAGAATTGTCCTCAGTCTGTCCTCTCCTATTTTGAGTAATAATCTTGAGAGAAGGGGTGGGAAAGCATAAACTGAGAGATTTACCCACTGAAAGGATAGGGCATACTTTCCAGGCTCTGCTGTAAGGGTCCCTGGTGCAGAATCTGCTGAGCTGGTTATTGTAGGGGGAGGCAAAAAGGTCCACTTCTGGAGTCCCCCATTTCTGAATCAGAAGTTTGAAGGTGCTGCGCTCTGTCACTCTTGTGGGTCTAGGAGATTTCTGCTTAGCTCATTAACCCGGAGTACCTGCTTAACACAGAGCATGCCATGAGAAGATAACTAATTGCAAGCTGTTACCCCCAAGTGTCTTCCACAAGCGTGACAAACTGAAGTGAAGATTTGTAGCTGAGCTTAATGTTAAACATGCTGAAATTGTAACTGAACTTGTAATTTATCTGATGTAGTTATGATTTAGCGTGTTTTAATATTAAGGTCACATTAAATTTTTAGTAGAAAATCTGCTTACAAAGTAGTTGATAAAGCAAGTGGTGGCAGCCAATTGGATTCTTGCAATCCAAGCCACCACTTGCATTAACACCTCCACCCCAACATAACTTTCTTTTGTTTTCCCCAAATAAATAGAGGGTCCAGCAGCAGGTATTTCCTTTCTTTCTGCTAATTTTTGAAGATTTTACCTGTTACTGGATCCCTCCGTTTTATTTGGGCACTAATGGATTGCAAGGATCACCAGAGCTACACAGAGCTTCTCTAGCCTCACTGAGCCAGCCACAGCAGTCAGCAAACAGGTAGACCATGAAAATGTATCTACCATTATTAATTTGTTTTAACGCTTGTTCTAAAGTTTTGTAAGAAAAAAAACTCTTTTCTCTCAATTCCAAAGTGAAAAGAAAGTGCCAGTTCCCATGTGCCGATCACACTGTAGTGCAATTGCAACATTGGATTATAATGCATGCAGTGTTATCGACAACTGGGAAATGCGGTTTACTTTAAAAGTTAAGCTGACAGTAAATGAAACAGTTTGATTATTGCATTCTCCAACCAGATGCCATGTTCCAGATGTAAGATCCCCTCGTCTCATTTTGATAATCTCAGAATTCAGGCTACTCATATTACACCCACCTAGTAGTATGTTGAGTCATATTAACGTTTGTTCCTTTGTCAGACATTTGAAATGGAGTTCTCGTTTTACATAAATTTCATTTGAAATTGCAGTTCCTAGTAGACACAGGTATGTACCTTGCAGTTGCCAGTAGTAGCAAACATGTATTGGAGTTTCTTCTAAATTTAAAAAAAAAATAAATAAATAAACTCTTTTCTCCCAATGTTAAAGTTCAAAGAAAGTGCCAGTTCCCATGTGCCGATCACACTGTAGTGCAATTGCAACCTTGGGATATATTGCATGCTGTGTGATCGACAACCGGGAAAGCGGTTTACTAAGTAAAGCTGACAGTAAATGAAATACTTTGATTATTGCATTTTCCAACAAAATGCCTTGTTCCAGATGCAAGATCACCTCATGTCTCATTTTGATAATGTGAGAATTCAGGCTACTCATATTACAACCCCATAGCAGCACTATTCTGGTTCTGAGTCATAGAAAGACCTGATGCTATCTTCCTGTCGGTATTTAGAAGGAAGTTTTTGATAGTGCTCATATTCACCGAATTATGCAGAAGGTCTCTGACTTTGCCTCACGTTTTCATGTTTTGCCATATTCAGCAAAAAGGTGAGGAATGCACTAAGTATAGCAGCCAGATTTCATGTATTTCTAACATTACTGAAAATATGTGCTAATGCAGAACCTGTTATTCGAACGCCGTTCTAAGTACAGAATACATTACAATATCCTCGTCTGTGAACACACCCCACTATTTTGTTGTTGTCCCCTATTCCTGAGAAAATGGAGTTGTAGAAATACTATATTTCTTTAATTAAGGTGTGTGTGAGTCATACGTTAAATGGTTTATTTTCTGTCTATGCTTCTCTCTCTCTCTCTCTCTCTCTCTATATATATATATATATATATATATATATATATATCATGCCCAGTGCTGGCAAGCTAAACACTTTTATTAGACTTAGATATGTTTTGTGTTGTATTGTTCTTACGTTATGCACTTTAATTCTTGTCATATTTATGGTGTCAATTCACTTTGTGGCGATCTGGAAGCACTCCATTCATAGCTTATTTTGTAGTATAGGGTGTTTAAAAGCACGTTTATGACAGCATGCAAAAGCAATGGTTTATTTATATTAATAATAGAAAGGGAATATTAAAGAGGAAGCTCAAATGGCATGGTTCTGACATGTTATACTAGACACTGTGACAGTTTTGATGTTTACAGTGCAACTGTTTAACAGGCATTCTTAATACTTGGTGCCATGCTACTACTGCTTGATTAATCATAATCATGATGTTATTGTAACTGTATAGCTCTTGTGTGCATACAGAAGTGCCCAGGAAATCCTGTTCTTTACCTACAAAGCACTAACCAACTTAGTAACCTTTAGTTTAGTAATAGAAAATGGATAAGAAAATTGTTGATTAATAAGAATTGTGTGTATAGGCCATGTTGATGTTATACACATACAGATATATGAAGCGAAAAAACAGCATTAGAGTAGATTGTTTCTTCTCTATATACAGTTGACACCTTTGGGCTTATAGTTATGATTCTGTGATCTTGTAAATCAGTTTGTTGTACATTGACTTATATTTCTAAATTTTTTCTGTTTTTTCATGGTGGGTGCAAGATAATTAAAGTATACTTAAGTCTGATGTGTCTTTTGAAGTAGGTTAGGCATAGAAGTTTAGCTTTTTTTTTTTTTTGCGTGACTGGTGTAAAAAGTACTTGCAGTTTATTGTGGTGTTACTCCTATTTTTGCATAGTGTTTCTATAAAATTTTTTTGACAGTTAAATGTTTATCGAGATGCTTAAAACAGTAGTAGTTTTGTGTGCCAGTATGTAAAGTGAATTAAGCATGAAAAGACCTGCACATTTCCTTCCAAACTGAGCTGCTGATGGGTATTTTCTCATTCTCTGGTAATTGTAAAAATAAGTGATAATTGTTGGCTCTCTACTCAAATACCTACTGACATATCATTTGACTGGAAATTTCTTAGCAGATAACCTGAAAAATAGTTAGAAAAACCTAGGTAGGTAATTATGTACACTTTGGTTTCATTGTATTTGTAATAGGTGGCACCCCGGGTTCAAATCTCAGCTGGGGTGCCATCTATGCAGAGTCTGCATGTCCCGTGTTCACAGGGGTTTCCTCTGGTTGCTTCAGGTACTGTCTACATTCCAAAGGCATGCAGAAGGTAAACTGGACAGGTGTGAGTGCACATGTGAATGTGTGTGGTGTGGATGAACTACACAGCAGGGTTGCAAACCATGGACCTAGCTGATTAGTGACACCCCTACCGCAATCAGAAATGGGAAAAAGGGGTTGTGGACTGATGGACAGAGGAATATATAACAGAGGGGGACATGGATACAGAAAGAAAGATTATATATGTGTGTGTGTATATAGCCAGGACAATATATGTTTGGCTTAGTTTCTGGTATGTTTCCAGGGGGTCAGCAGAGCCCTACAGTGTAATAGATGGTAAATAAGGAATATACTTATTCCTGAGTGGTGTTTTAGTTTGGCTGATTTTGATTGAAGTGGATGCCATTTGTTAGTGAGGAGGCTTTTTTGGAACTTACTAACACCGTTGATGAATGTGAGAAAGAATATCTGGTAGATCTGAGGGCTTGAGAACATGATTCTAATACTGTTAGTGAAATTTCAATAGAATGACGATATTTCATTTAAATATAGTTTTGTGGCACAGTGTAAATGCAAGTGTAGCTGAAATATATAAGGAAGTATCCAGGGAGAAATGTCTATAAAAGTAGAGATCGCTCAGATGGTTGGAGGTAAAGGATAATAATTAGTTAAATTTGAAAGATTTGATAATAAAGATAAAAAGAAGTTATGTACCTACCATAACATTCCATGTTAGTTGTCTTCATCTCACCTTCCTTCTTGCTATTTGGGTTCAGAGCCGATCCTCGGCTCCGACTCGGCCATCTTCTATAACTCGAGAGCTGTTTACTGGCTCGAGGCTACCCCTTATCCCAGAATGCCCAGCGTCAGCTACCCAGATCTCGTTTGTGATAGCGCACACTAGACATAAGTAGAGTAACCAGTTACCTAAAAACTGGTTGTCCAATACATCTAAACAAGGAAAGAGTCATAAATTACCTGGCATGTGAAGTAATAAAAGATACCAAGCCAGTGAAAACAAAAGGAACTCCTCTCAATCCTCTAGGAAGGGGGAAGGAGGGAGAGACACAAGAAGGAAGGTGAGATGAAGACAACCAACATGGAACGTTATGGTAGGCACATAACTTCTTTATGTTAAGTTGTCCATCTTGCCTTCTTTCTTGCTGCACCTAAAATCCTGGGTGGCTCATTGAAACAGACTCTTCAGAACAGTAGAGCCAAAGGAAGCTCTGCTCCAGGAGACCATATCCACCTTGTAATGAGAGATAAAAGTATGAGGGTTTGCCCAAGTGGCAGCTGCACAGATCAAGTCTATGGGCAACCTAGACTGAAAGACTACAGAGGTGGCTAATGCTCTAGTAGAATGACCTTTTGGTTTAGCTGGTAGCTCTTTATTGCGTAACTGATAAATAAAGGCAATAGTATCAGATAACCATCTGGATAAGGTCACCTTAGAAACTGGAAGACCTTGTTTGTTGAAAGCATAAGAAAGAAATAACTGGTCTGACTTTCTTAGTTCCTTAGTTTTATGGAGGTAAAAATGCAATTGTCTGTGCACATCCAGTTGGTGGAGCTTGTATTCTGCCTTGTTTCTGTGATTGGGAAAGAAAACTGGGAGATCTATGGATTGATTTAAATTGTTCACTGAGCAGACTTTAGGAATAAAGGATGGATTGGTCCTCAGAGAAACTCTGTCCTTGTGAAACACCAGGTAAGAAGGACGAACACATAGTGCTTGAAGTTCTGAGACATGTCTAGCTGAAGTGATAGCAACCAGAAAAAGTGTCTTCCAAGAAAGAAATTTTAAGAAACATGATGCTGCCGGTTCAAAGGGAGGGAAAATTAAGAAAGCTAAAACTAAATTGAGATCCCAAGGTGGAGGAGGAGGATCTGTAACTGGGGATCTAAGAAGAGATGTTCCTCTCATAAAGGCCTTGCAGAGCTTATGAGACATTATGCTAGAATTAAACATACTGATATGAAAATTAGAAATGGCAGCTAGCTGTACTCTAATGATAGCAGAAGCCGCACCAGACTGAAAAAGTTGTGCTAGAAATTCAAGAATTTCATGGACTGGGGCTGAGAAAGGATCCAAATTTCTAGATTCTGCCCAGTAAGAAAACCGTTTCCATTTACTAGCATAAGTTTTCTTCGTAGTAGACTTATGTGAGGAAACAATAATATCATGGACTGCTGGGGAGATACTGGAAAGCCTGGCTAAGGTTGGAAGTGGAGTAACCAAGCTGTGAGCTGGAGAGTTTGAAGGGATTGGTGCAACTTGCCTGATTGATGAATCAGAAGATCTGGAACCGGGTCCAGAATCCACGGTTGATCCAGAAGGTGGAGGTGCAGGAACGGGAACCATATCTGTCGAGGCCAATATGGGGCAATGAGGATCATTTTGCAACCCAACGATTTTGCTTTCTGTATGAGTCTTGGTATTAGGGGAAAAGCGTAAAGGAGTCCCTGAGGCCAATCATGGACTAGAGCATCTCTGCCATGGAGCCTTGAGCTTGGAGGACATATCTGACTTGAATCCTTTTGCTCTGCATTAGAATTAACACTTGACGAATAGTGGAAACTCTTTCCTGTGGTAATCTTGCAAACATTTCTTGTGTGTTTAATTCTGCTCCTATGTATGTGACTGATTGACAGGGCAACAAGGCAGATTTTTCAAAATTTACTGTAATGCCTAGTTGAGTACATAATGTGATTGTATAATCCCGTGCCTCTAAGAGTTGATGCCTGGTGGTAGTAGTCAGGAGCCAGTCGTCTAGATAGGGAAACACCTGGAATCCTTGACGCCTCAGGGGAGCCATGACTACTGCCATACACTTGGTGAACACCCTGGGGGCTAAGGTGAGACCAAAGGGCAGAGCTCTGAACTGGTATTGACTGGTCCCTACCTGGAAGCGAAGAACTCTCCTGGAGCGTCTGTCCATCTTGATATGGTAGTACGCGTCCTGAAGACCTATCGAGCACATCCAACTGTCCTGACCCAGAAAAGGGAAAATGGACTGCAGTGTCACCATCCGGAACTTTTCTTTTTGTACAGATTTGTTCAATCTGCTGAGATCCAGTATTGGTCTCCAGTCCCCTGTCTTTTTGGTACTAAAAGAATCTTGAGTAAGTTTCGGATCCTAGTTGGTCTGCGGGGACTTCTTGAATGGCACTTTTTTCTAGCAGTCTTGAAACTGCTGTGACTGCTTGATCCCTTAGATTGGGTGGGGCATCTGGGATGGACTTTTTTGATTCTATGGGGGATTGATGGAAGGGAATTTTGTAACCGCTGGTTATAATGGATAGCACCCATCTGTCATGTTATATTTTGCCAGGCTTTTGGGTAAAGCGACAATTTTCCCCCAACTGCCTCCAGAGGTAAGCAGTCGGGCAACCCTTCAGGGATGCTGGAAGGGCTTGGCAGAGAAGGTTTCTCTGTCACCCTGGTTTTGCAGTCCCCCTCTGCCATGAGGGCAGCGTCTGTTATTGTTGTTTCCCCCTCTGCCCCTGGGGGAAAAATCACGTGTGTCAGGCAAGGGTCCGTGGGATTTTTGGAACCACATCTTTTCACTCTTCTGACCCTTGGGATAAGGTCTGGAAGGAGTGGAAAAACAGACTCCCATGGCAGAGAGAGTCTTGCCTTCCTGCTCACACCTGGTCAACTTGTCTTTCACCTGAGGCCCAAAGAGAAAGGAGCCATCAAAGGGAGTATTGGTGAAGGACGCTCGAAAGGGTTCTGCAAACTGACAAAGCCGCATCCAGGCATGTCTCCTGAGAGCCACACCTGTCCCTCCGGCTCTGCTAGCTCCATCGGCTGCATAGGAAATCAGCCCCATGGAGGAGTTGGCTATGGAATTAAGAGTCGCAAGCTGAGAAGCTAATTTTGCTGGTACTCCCTCAGCTGTAGGATCTTGAAGGCTATCTCCAAGCTCTTTCAGGAGATCCCTTTGAAGACGTGTAAAATGGCATAGATAGTTCAGGGACGTCATTGAAAAGGTTGCTGAAGCAAACATTCACTTTCCATATCTGTCCATCGTCCGAGACTCTGTTTGGAGGATGAACAGATGAAGAGGTTTTTGCTAACTCTTTCTTGGTGGCTGCTGCTACCACCATGGCATCAACAGGCACACCTTTGGAGAGGAATTGTTTGTCCTGGGGGGCTGTAATAAATTTGTTTGGTCTCCTCGGAGTAGGTTTCACAGAATCTGGAGCTTACCAAGCCTTTCAAGCCACTACAGACATGAGTTGATCGAAAGGAGGAGATTCCCAGGAAGTGGAAGATCAGGAACTAAATGCGTCCAGGTATACAAACTCGTCCTCGGTAGGGGCTAGGGAAGTCCAGTCCCCCCTCTAAGCATTTCAAGGATGTCTGAAAAGAAAACATCTTCAGAGGGGAACCTTGGGGACCCTTCCGATTCATCCATGTCTGTATCTGAGGTGACAGACTCAGGGGAGTTTATGTGCTTCCTCTTGCACTTCTTCTGGGCAGGCTCTTCCGAGTACTCAGGGGAGGCTTCAGAAGAAGAGGGATCACCCAATGGGGTGTCCTGGGGCATAGGTTCCCTACACTTGGGGTCTGGAGGGGGAGTGGAGGTTGGAACAGACACCACGGGGGTGGTGCAGATGGAGCTGGCAGCAGAGCTGTTTTGGGGGACAGCACACTCCGCATGACCTCAAAGGTGTCCCAACCTCTAGGCAGAGAAAACTCTGGCTCCAAAGAGACAGGAGTCCTTCTCCACATCAAGGGTGATGGCTCTGAGGCCAACGTTGGAGCACAGCTCACCTGCGCTGAAGCTCCGAGGGGGGAGAATGGGGTTGGACAAGGGTCCAATGTCACTCCCCCCCTCGGAGCCAACGAGAGAGACCTGGTGCCCAGATCCCATGATAGAAGGTACAATCGAGGTAATCGGAGCAGATGTCAGAACCGGAGAGATGATTGGCGCCGACGGTTCTACTACCTGCAGATCCATGGTCTCCAGCTCAGAGCTAAATGTAGTCAGAGGAGGAAATAGAGGCGGTTGGAGCCGATACCTGCTGAGGTGGGCTTGACAGTAATTTTGCCAGTGCCTGTGACTTAAGCAACCTACTTACTACTGTCTCCACATCATGATCCTATAATCTAGAGGATCGAGAGGAGTGGCAAGAAAAAGAAGTTATGTACCTACCATAACGTTCCATGTTAGTTGTCTTCATCTTGCCTTCTTTCTTGCTGGTTGGGATCGGAGCCGATCCTCGGCTCCGACTCGGCCATCTTTTATAGCTCGAGAGCTGTTTACTGGCTTGAGGCTACCCCTTATCCCATAATGCCTAGCGCTAGCTACCCATTGTAATAGCTAACCCCAGACATAGCCAGAGAATCAACCTGTCCAAACAAACAGGTTGAGCATACCTGTCATACTCTCTCAGTCAGTAGAGGAAACAAACCAGAGAACACTCTAAACCAAACTCCTCTCGATCCAATAGGACAGGGGGATGGAGGGTGGGACGCAAGAAAGAAGGCGAGATGAAGACAACTAACATGGAACATTATGGTAGGTACATAACTTCTTTATGTTAAGTTGTCTATCTCACCTTCGTTCTTGCTGGTTTGGACAGCGTCCCCTAGCACCTACAATCCTGGGCGGCTCACTGGAACAGACTCTTCAGAACAGTGGAACCAAAGTCAGCTCTGCTCCTGGAGACCATATCTAGTTTGTAATGAGAAATAAAGGTATGAGGATTTGCCCACGTAGCAGCTGCACAGATAGAATCCATGGGCAACCTAGATTGGAAGGTTACAGAGGAGGCCAAAGCCCTAGTAGAATGACCTTTTGGTTTGATAGGCAACTCTGTTTCTCAATTGATAAATGAAAGTAATAATGTGAGACAACCATCTGGATAAGATCACTTTGGAAACTGGGAGACCTTGTTTGCCTAGAGCATAGGAAAGGAATAGTTGGTCCGACTTCCTTATATCCTTAGTCCTATGCAAGTAAAAACGCAATTGTCTATGAACGTCCAATTGGTGTAACTTGTATTCTGCCTTGTTGGTGTGGTTAGGGAAAAAAACACAGGAAGGTCTATAGATTGGTTTAAAGTGTTCTCTGAGCAGACTTTCAGAAGGAATGAGGGATTAGTCATCAGAGCAACCCCGTCCTTATGTAATAGCTACCAGTAAATGAGTTTTCCAAGATAGAAACTTTATGGGGCAGGATGCTGCACGTTCAAAGGGGGGCATAATTAAGGTCCCAAGGAGGAGGGGGATCTCTCACTGGAGGTCTAAGAAGAGTAGTCCTTCTTAAAAAGGCTTTACAGAGCTTATGAGACAATGTTTGAATTAGACAACCCAACATGAAAGTTAGAAATGGCCGCCAATTGAACCCTGATTATAGCAGAAGCGGACCCAGAATGAAAAAGTTGTGCTAGGAACTTCAAAATTTCATGAACTGGGGCTGAAAAAGGATCTACGTTCCTAGCCTCTGCCCAACAAGAAAAACATTTCCATTTGCTAGCATAAGTCTTTCTAGTGGTGGACTTGAGAGGAGAAAATCTCACGCACGGCCGGGGAAATGCTGGGAAGCCTGGCTAAGGTTGGAAGTGGAGCAACCAAGCTGTGAGCTGAAGTGTTTGGAGGCATTGATGCAGCCCACCTGATTGATGAATCAGTAGGTCTGGAATCGGATCCAGAGTCCAGGGCTGATCGAGAAGGTAATGGTGCAGGAATGGAAACCATATCTGTCGAGGCCAGTAGGGGGGCAATGAGGATCATTTTGCAACCCAACGATATTGCTTTCTGTATGAGTTTCAGTATCAGGGGAAATGGAGGGAAGGCATAAAGAAGTCCCTGAGGCCAATCGTGGACTACAGCGTCTCTGGGTGTGTGATCCGGAAGCGGAAGAAGGGAGAAGTAGTTGTTGCATTTGCTGTTGAAGGGGGTGGCAAAAAGATCGCAGCAAGGCTGTCCCCATTTGCAGAAGATCAGATCTGCAACTACCTGATTCAGAGACCACTCGTGAGGCATGAGAATAGCTCTGCTGAACCTGTCCGCTATGACGCTGGACCTCCCAGGATGTGCACCGCAATCAGAAATCGTTGGGAAGAAATCGCTCACTGCCAGAGTCTGAGTGCTTCTCGACATAGGGGGTAGGACTTGGTTCCGCCCTGCTTGTTGATGTACCACACCACTGACACATTGTCCGTTTGAATTTCAATGGTCCCAGAAGGGAGAGAGTCTTGAAGAACTTGCAACGCTAGGAGCACGGCTCTCATTTCTAGGACGTTTATATGCAGGTGGTACTTGTGAGGCTGCCAAGTGCCTTGGACTGTCCTGCCCTGATAATGCCCCCCCACCCCCTATCAGGGAGGTGTCTGTGATCACTGTGGCTACCGGAGGGGGCTGAATGAAGGGTCTGCCCTGAGTCACTAGTGGGGAGACCATCCACCAGGAAAGGTGCCTTTTGCATGCTTCTGTAATCATGATCATGTGAGACATGGGCAGCTGTTGGAAAGACCACTGTGTGAACAGAAGCCATTGAAGGATCCTCATGTGAAAGCAGGCCAGTGAGATTAGAAGAATGGCTGCTGCCATGGAACCCAGAGTTTGAAGGATGAACCTGACTTGGATTCTTTTGCTCTGCATTAGAATTTTTACTTGCTGATGAATTGTAGACACCTAAGTGTCTACGTCTGCACCTATGTAGGTGATAGACTGACAGTGCAACAAGGCAGATTTTCGAAGTTTATTGTAATGCCTGACTGGGAACAGATTGTGAAGTCCCTGGCTTGAAGAAGTTGATGCCTGGTAGTAGCAGTGAGGAGCCAGTTGTCTAGATATGGAAACACCTGGAATCCTCGACGTCTCAGGTGAGCCATGACCACTGCCATACATTTGGTGAACACCCTGGGGGCTGTGGTGAGACCAAAGGGCAGAGCTCTGAACTGGTAATGACTGGCTCCCAGCCGGAAGCGAAGGAATCTCCTGGAGCTCCTGTCCATTTTGATGTGGTAGTACACATCCTGAAGATCTATGGAGCACATCCAATTGTCCTGACCCAGAAAGGGTAGAATGGGCTGTAGCGTGACCATCTGAAACTTTGTTCTTTGAACAGATGTGTTTAGTCTGCTGTGATCCAGAATCGGTTCATAGTCCCCTGTCTTTTTTGGTACCAAAAAGAACAATGAGTAAGTTCCGGATCCATGTTGGTCTGCTGGGACTTCCTGGATGACTTTTTTTTTCTAGCAGTCTTGAAACTTCTATGACTGCTTGGTCCCTCAGATTGGGTGGAACATCTGGAAGGGATTTGCTCGATGGTAAGGGGGGTTGAGAGAAGGGAATTTTGTAACCACTGGATATAACTGACCGTACCCATCTGTCTTGTGTTAAAATTTAGCCAGACTTTTGGGTACAGTGAAAGTCTTCCCCCGACTGCCTCCAGAGGCAGGCAGGCAGCCAGGCAACCCTTCAGGGATGCTGAAAGGGCTTCTCAGAGAAGGATTCTCTGTTGCCCTGGTTCTGTGGACCCCCTCTGCCACGAGGGTGACGTCTATTGTTGTTATTTCCCCCTCTGCCCCTGGAGGAAAAATTGCTACGTGTGTCAGGCGAGGCTCCCTAGGATTTTTGGCACCACATTTTACCACTCTTCTGACCCTTGGGGTATGGTCTGGAAGAAGTGGAAAAACGGACCTCCACAGCAGAGAGAGTCTTGCCTTCTTGCTCACACCTAGTCAAAGTGTCTTTCACCTGTGGTCCAAAAAGAAAGGAACCATCAACGGGGTGTTGGTGAATGACGCTCTAAAGGGTTCCACAAAGTTACACAGCCGCATCCATGCACGTCTCCTAAGGGTCACGCCCGTACCTGTGGCTCTACTCGCACCATCGGCTGCATAAGAGATGAGCCTCATGAAGGAGTTGACTACAGAATTAAGGGTCGCCAGCTGGGAAGCCACTTTAGCTTGAGCCCCCTCAGCTGACGGATCTTGAAGGGTATCTCCGAGCTCTTTAAGGAGATCCCTCTGAAGCCGGGTAAAATGGCATAAGTAGTTCAGTGACTTAGAAAAAGTCGCTGAAGCAAGTATTTGCTTCCCGTATCTGTCCATGGTCCTAGACCCCTTGGTAGGAGGATGGACAGACGAAGAGGTTTCCACTAACTCTTTTTTTGGTGGCTGCTGCTACCACCATGGCATCAACAGGAACACCTTTGGTAAGGAACTGCTTATCATGGGGTGCCGTGATGAACTTGCCAGGTCTCCTCGGAGTTGGTTCCACGGTATCCGGGGCTGACCAAGCCTTTCAAGCCACCATGGACATAAGTGGATCGAAAGGTGGAGAAACCCAGGAGGTGGAAAGTCGGGAACTGAACCCATCCAGGAATACAGACTCATCCTCAGTAGGGGCTAGGGGATTCCAGTTCCCCCTCTGCTTAAGCATTTCGAGGATGTCCGAAAAAGAAACATCTTCAGAGGGGGATCTCGGGGACCCTTCCGAATCATCCAAGTCTGTATCCGAAGTGACAAACACAGGGGAGTCAATGTGCTTCCTCTTGCACTTCTTCTTACGAGGGGGCTCCTCTGAATTTTCAGGGGAGGCCTCGGAAGAAGAGGAAACACAATGGGGTGCCCTGGAGCACCGGTTCCCCACGCTTGGGGTCTGGAGGAGGAGCAGAAGTTGGCACAGGCACTACAGGGGACGGAGCCAGTGGGGCCGATAGTGGAGCTGACTCAGTGGCCAGCACACTCCTCATGACATCGAAAGCATCCCTGCCACGATGCAGAGAAGGCTCCGATTCTGAGGAAATCTGAATCCTTCTCTGCACCAAGGGAGACTGCTCCGAGGCCGATGTAGGAGCCAAACCCACCTACGCCAAAGCTCCGAGAGGGAGAATGGGTCGGACAAGGGTCCGATGCCACTCACACCCTTGGAGCAGACGAGGGAGCCCCAGCACCCAGATCCCTTGACGGACGGCACCATCGAGGGAATAGGAGCAGACGACAGAACCGAAGGAGATAAAGTTATCAGAGCCGATGGTTCCACTACTCGAACCCAAACGAACTCTGGCTCCGAGCTCAATGGAGTCGGAGGAGGAACATCAACAGAAGTGGACTGAGCAGACACCTGTTGAGGAGGGCTGGACATCATCTTGACAAGTGCCTGCGACTTTAGCAACCTACTGACCACTCTCTCCACGTCATGATCCAAGAGCCTAGAGGATTGAGAGGAGTGAGAAGATCTGTGACTGCGCTCGCTTTGCAGCAGGGGAGACCGAGGAGCCAAATGTATCAATTCCAGAGAGGGGGACCTTAGCCTCTTGTGGCTCCACGAAGGCTCTAAGGTTTCTGATGGAGCCAACGGGGAGATAGTCTTATCGGTTCCAGCCGGAACCGAAGTAGCAGGTAGAGATTGAACCAAAGACGGCTCCGAATTTGGAGCCGACGATTTGGTAGATTTAGGGGATTTCACAGGCTGAGTCTTGGCCAGTGAATCCTGGGGCTTTAAAAGGCCCCTGAGAATAAGCTTATTCTTACGCTCCTGCAGAACTCTTGGACTAAATGCATGGCAGATAGAACAAAAGTCCTGCAGGTGCACAGTGCCTAAACAATAGACGCAAGAAGTGTGCCCATCTGTCAGCGACATTTTGTGACAGCATGAGTCACACTTCTTGAACCCAGACACCTTGGATTCTTTGGACATCCTGTAACAAAAAATACAACAATAGCTACCAAACAAAATTAAATTAAAGAGAAAAACACAGTACACTACAGACTAAAGCTAAAGTTTTTTTTTTTTTTTAAACAGGAAAGCCTCTAACTCAAATGGCTAGCTATAAAGAAGATAGAAGGAAAGCCTCTAACTTAAATGGCTAACCTGACAGGAATAAGGAAAGAGAGGGGGAGGAGGAGAACTCTCTAAATTAAACGAGTTCTAAAGGGACGGGAAGGAATCTACAAATACACACTTAGCTGACACAACAAATATATGACTAACAACTAACAAAAAACCCTAGGAAAAGGACTATTTATAATAAAAAAAAGTTCTATAAAGAAACTTTATACAAGCCTGAGCCAGAAATATGACACCTCGCAGCTGAAGCGGCAAGTGAGATCTGGGTAGCTAGCACTAAGCATTATGGGATAAGGGGTAGCCTCAAGCCAGTAAACAGCTCTCGAGCTATAGAAGATGGCCGAGTCAGAGCAGAGGATCAGCTCCGATCCCAACCAGCAAGAACGAAGGTAAGATAGACAACTTAACATTGATGGCTACATTCACACTCTAACAAGGGTGACTGAGGTGCCGAGTGGATGAGCTCCAAAGACAGAGACCTCAGTCTCTTATACCTCTGAGATGGCTCCGAAATAGCAGATGGAGCCGACATACTTGGTTGGTCAAGTAAAGGAGTCGGCTCCGAAGGTGGAGCTGACGGCTTGACAGACTTAGGGGATTTCGCTGGCTGAGTACTTTTAGATGGAGAATCCTGAGGCTTCAATAATACCCGAAGGATTAATTTGTTTTGGTGCTCCTGCAGGACCCTTAGACTAAAAGCGTGACATATAGAACAGTAGTCCTGCAGGTGAACAGCTCCCAAACAATATACACAACTAATGTGCCCATCTGTCAGACATTTTCTGACAGCATGAGTCACACTTTTTGAAGCCAGATACCTTGGTATCTTTAGACATTTTCCTAACAACAACAAACTAAAGAACCACAATAAGAAAATGTTATACTACTAAATTAAGAAACGGTCTTTTTTTTTTTTTTTTTTTTTTTTTTTTACAGTTAAGGAACAGAAAGGACAGCCTCTAATTTAAATGGCTGACCTAGGGGGGGTGGGGAGGGAGAACTCTCCAATTTAAATGAGTTCAGGGGAAACAGAAGGCCTGCGAGTTATGGAGCGATGGCCAACAAAGCTACAACACACAAGAAAGCGATAAGGGATAAAGTACTATATCTAGACAAAAACTTGATACATTTTTAAGAAAACACAACAATTATAATAGAAAAAACTATACTAAGCCTGAGCCAGTAATGAAGCAACCTTGCAGCTGAAGTGGCAAACGAGATCTGGGTAGCTGACACTGGGCATTCTGGGATAAGGGGTAGCCTCAAGCTATCGAAGATGGCCGAGTCGGAGTCAAGGATCGGCTCCAAACCAAACAGCAAGAACAAAGGCGAGATGGACAACTTATGTATTTCATTCCCAATTTACCCATTTTTAGGACTATGGTGATGTTTAAAGCTAAGTATTGCCTCCTTTTTCTGCTGTCTTATTCATTTTGTGGTTCAATTTTTTGCACTTATCTGTATTTGTGTGCATGAACAAACAAGTTCATAATATCATTGAACAAATTGATAGTGCTGTTAGATTTGTTTAAATCCTTTGGATCACAGTAAGCCAGAGACTCTCAAGTGTCCTTATGATTTACGTTAAAGTATGGGTATGCAGATTCAGGTGTATGAATGTCGCTGTAATTTCTGTTACCTATAGGAACAGAGATCAGCAGGACACTTCAATCTTGTTTTATTTCCCTAGTTGTCTTTATTTACTTGTATGTCTTTTTTTATTTTGGATTAACAATTCTGGAATAATTGGGTTGAGTTCCACAGCACTGTTCAGAAGTGTTACCTGTTTATATTCCCTGGCAGCATGTCAGAAAAGTTGTCTGTCTAACATCCACATATGCCTGGCAATAACATACCTTAGTTTTTCATGGTTAGTGCAGATGAACTCAGAACTTTAAAAGTTTAGAGAAGACAGCAGCTTCAGTTTTAAGATAGATAGATAGGAGATGGGTTTGAAGAATATAAATGATATCCTTGACCTGTAAACTGTCTTTTAAAACAATGAAGCACAATTCTCCTGGCTCTGTTTTCTAAACCAACACTCTTCCGTTGGAGTTGATATGACATCTATCAGCTTTTATAGAACAAATAATAACATAAGCATTTATTCCTTTAAACTTGTCAAATCATTATTCTTTTGCATTGCATGAACTATGACTTCGCAATACATAACTAGATTAGTTTACCAGTTTCAACGTAAAACTCTCAATATCATGTATTTTATAACACATACATAAACATACCATATACAATTGTCTTGTGCAACACACTTTTCCACTCCATCTGTGTTGATGCACCCTTTTTTTTGTAATTACATTACTGTAATACCTTTTTAAATTTGGTTTTGCAGCCATTTTCTTCTAAAAACTTTATTCCAATGCCTATCCCCTAGGATTACTTTTATTAAACTAAAATTATTTCCACTATTGCTAGAGTACCCTTTTCTTTCTTACAGTTCCTTCACTTTTAGTTAGCTTGACTCTTCTCCACTTTGACATTTTTCAAACCTTTCCTTATCTGTACCTATAAATTGTGTTCATAGTACTTCAGTCTACCACCCTCCATCCAAGCCTTTGCTCTCTCCCTGATTACTCTTTTTCTCATCCAATTATCCTGTGGTAATCAGGGCCTCCTACCTTACTTGCGTTTAGATATTTTCTAGTCTATGTAATATTTCCTCATCCATTTATACGGTGGTAATCAGGGATTCCTACCTTTCTTGTGTTTAGTTATTTTCTAGTTATATAATTTCTCCTCATCCAATGATCCTGTGCAAATTATCAGGGCCTCCTATCTTTCTTGCATTTAGATATTCTTATTAGCTGTGTAATTTTGCCTCACCCTGTTGTCCAAGGCACTAATTCCTGCTATTACTTTCTCCTCCTATTCAGAAAATACACCTTTAGCTTCAATTTTGCTGTACAGGATAAAATAAAATTAACACCTGGAGGGTCTCTGTTATTTATGTCTATATCCAGTTTTATTTTTTCATCACCTTCAATCCATTGTTTTTTCATTTACCTTTGGTCTTCCACATCAGTAACTTTACTTCTATTTCTCCTTTTGCCCATCACCTCATTCCCTTTGCACGACTCAAATCTTTGACTTCCTTAATGTTAACATCTTCAACACTTTTTTATTCTCTCCTCTTCCATATTAGTGCTACTGTCTCAGGTGGGGAGGAAGAGCTAAGTAGCAAGTATTATACTATTTTTACTGAGCAACTTGTACTGTTTTTACTGAATGACTCTGGTCTTCTCCTAACAGATGATGACTATTACATAACAGCTGTACAAAGTAATATAATGAATGTCTACTGAACAGGTTATGTGCACCTGTGTCGGAGCATGCATAACTTAAGTAATGAAATGCAGCCGATTACCACATTAACAATAAGTGCAGTTACAATATAGCACAGAGTCATTAGCACTTTTCAGGTAAAACTCCCAGCAGTTGTCACTATTATTCACATAAGTGGAGGTCGTTATCACATTGATAAATGCACAAGCCAGTTTGGGGGTTTTGCCTACACAGAGTCATTTAAATCCATCCCCCTACCAGTTTCTGTCATTTTTACAATTTGATACACTGTAAAGTCCTGATTATGGTTATATGTGCTTCATATCTTTGCAGACTACTGCAATTGAAAATCATATCAGTGGTGCAGTGGTTAACATTGTCACCTCACAGCAAGAGGTTCTGCGGTTCGATTCTCAGCTGGGGTGCCTTCTGTGTGGAGTTTGCATGTTCTCCCTGTGTTCGCGTGGGTTTCCTCCCACATTCCAAAGACATGCATCTGGAGCATTTCTCCCCGGGCCTCCGCTGAAAACAGGCTCTGTGGAACCTAGTCAGACTTTCCCGGTCAACAAATGATAAATAAAATAAATATCATGTATCATTTTCCTGTTCACAGTCACTATATAGTTTTCTGGTGCATTGCTTTTTACGTGCCTCTGTGCAGGTATATTACATCAGAATGTTCTATACTATTGTATTTTTCAGGTGTGCATTCAAGTGGAAAGCAATACATCCCCCTACAAGGATGCCCTCTGTTGAGGAGAAAGCAAGCAGCATTTACCTGTTGGGTGAGGAAACAGATTCTGATGGTTGTAGGTACATGTCCCCTCTCTGTGGCCCCTTAGTAGTTACCGGCCAAGCTGTAATGAACCAAAGCCAGGAAGGTTCCTCATCAGAAATTTGTGACAACTGCTCATGTGTGTGCATCACGGGGGGGGGGGGGGCATACCCAGCCAACATGGATCATATGATCCACCTGGATTGCAGTTGGGAACTTGGAGACTCTTCAGCTCAGTCCCGTAGTGCTGCTGTCCTAGGTAAGCATGGCCTTGGGGGTGCCACTGTGATGCAATGTTTCCCTCCAGGAAAGGAGGCATGCAAAAAGACAGCCTGGGTCAGTCTTGGTCTTTTCACATGTTGTCTTGGTGTAGCCCTCCCCTAAGTCTCCCTCCCTTCAGTTGTAGTCAATGTATGCAGGTCAGGGCAACAGGGTTTACATTAGCTCCCCCCTTCCACTCCTTATGGCCACTGCCAAAAGGACATATGTAAATGGAAAAGGCAGAGGTAAAGCAGAGTGCCTCACCCTGCTTTTTCTGTGTACATGTGCCCTTTCTGTGCCATGTCAGTTAGCAGCCAAGCCCTTCAGCACCAATGCCAGGAAGGTACCTCTTCAGTCTGTTTTGCCAACTGCTCTTGTGTTGGATGCATTGCGGAGGGGTGGAGGTGGCATACCCAGCCACCATGGATCTTGAGAGCCACCTTTATCACAGTTGGGAACTTGGAAACTCTTCAGCTGAGTTCCATAGTGCTGCTGTCCTAGGTAAGCATGGCCTTGGGGGTGCCACTGTGATGCAATGTTTCCCACCGGGAAAGGACACACAAAAAGACAAAGCCTGCATCAGTCTTGGTCTTTTGACATGCTGCCTTGATGTAGCGCTCCACTCAGTCTCTCTCCCTTCAGGTGTAGTCAATGCATGTAGGTGAGAGTAATAAATGTATGAAGGACAGGGCAGCAATTAGTGAGTTACTTGAGTCCCTCATCCCTTGGGTTCATTGCTGAATGGGCACATGTAAAGAGAAAAGGTAGAGGTAAGGCACAGACTGCTGACACTGAAGGAGGTCGTGAGAGAACAGTGGTATCAGCAGTCAGAGTGGGAAGCCAGCACAGCTATGGGACACTTCAGATAACCAACATCTGAAGCCCCTTGGCATATTAGTGGAGCGGCAGTCCTTACCCTGCTTTTTCTCTTTACATGTGCCCTTTAAATTTGGTTTCATGGGCAATAGGTATGTACCGCTGAAGCATCAACACTATTTATGTACCTAATGCAAAGAATACTGCCCCTGTGGATAGAATGGAAGATTTGGATGGGCTAACCAGGTAATGCATATCACATACATATATAGTACAGTTGTGTACACTTACCATAAATGTAGATGTTAGAGTGTATTCACTGTTGCAGTCATCACATTTGGGTTATCTGCCTGCAGGTAGCCCTCAGCCAGCCTGAATACTAGAGTCTTGGATTCCTGCATCGGATGCTGTCTCTTCTTCCATGACGTCAGGTCATCAGGGGTATAAAACATGCAACAGATGCCATTACATCAGTTTTTCTTGCCCAAGATGTCAGGTGCCCCCACAATGGGAAACAATTACATGTTATGGTACCCCTCCAACAAAAAGCAAATATACCAGAAAGCTTAAATGCACCAAACAAAAAGGAAAGGTAGAGCCAAGAGAAATCCGGGGGCTGGAGGGAGGGTAACCAGGACTGCAACAGTGAATACACTAACATCTACATTTATGGTAAGTCTACACAAAGTACAGTTGTGTACACTTACCATAAATGTAGATGTTCGAGTGTATTCACTGTTGCAGTCATTACATTTGGGTAATCTGCTGGCAGGTTGCCCTCCGTCGGCCTGAATTCCAAAGCCTTGGGTCCTGCGTTGGTTGCTGTCTCCTCTTCCATGACGTCAGCTCGTCAGGGGTATAAAACAGGCAGCCGATGCAATTTTCTTTAGTTTTTCTTCCCCAGATGTTAGGTGCCCCCCAAATGGGTAGCAAAAATATAAACAAACTATATATACATGCAACAACATAAACTTTACCTTCATCTACAAGCAAATACACCACAAAGGCTGTAGAAAATAGTGAAGGAAAGAGAAACTCCAGAATAAAAGGGGGATGGCAGGCGGGTAACCTGGACTGCAACAGTGAATACACTCGAACATTTACAATTTATGGTAAGTGTACACAACTGCACTATGTTCTTCGTGTTTCACTGTTGCAGTCATTACATTTGGGTAGAATCCCAAAGCTATGGAAGGGAGGCTGGAGCTAAACTATATTAGGGGTGGCTATAAGACCCTGCAGAACTGCAGTGGCAAAGCCTGCCCTGGACTTACAGAAGAGAGGCAAATTATAATGCTTTGTAAAAGTGTGAATAGAACTCCAAGTAGCAGCTTCTAGAATGTCTTTGGTTGGTACCCCTCTGAGAAAAGCTGCTGATGTAGCTGCAGCCCTGGTGGAATGAGACCTAATGCCCTTGGGCCCCGGTTTACCATGATGTAAGTAGCAGAAACTAATGCAGTGGCTTGTCTGCTTTGAAATAGCCTTTCCCTCTGATCCTGCAGCAAATGCTACCAGTAGCTGCTCAGTATTTCTTAGAGCTTTAGTCATGCTCAAGTAGAATCTTAGTTGTCTCTGTACATCCAAGGAATGCAGAATCCGCTCCCCTTTGTTCTGCCGATTTGGATAAAAAGTTGGCAGATGAATAGTTTGGTTAAGAGCCACACTGGAAACCACCTTAGGCATAAAGGAAGAACTGGTCCTGAGGGACACCCTGTCTGTGTAGAATATGACAAAAGGCTCCACAGATATGAGGGCCTGTAGCTCTGAGACCCTTCTTGCTGAAGTAATCACCAGAAGCAAAGCTGTTTTCCAAGACAAGAAAGGCAGGGTGAACTTTTCCAACACAAAATTGAGGTCCCATGCAGGAACTGGTAATCTTCTGGGAGGCCTTAAATTTTTGGCCCCTCTAAGATACTGCTTTAGCAAAGGATGAGAAAAGATTGGTGGCTCTGTGCTGTAATGAGCCGAGATGGCAGAGGCATGGATTTTTATCGATGAAAAAGGTAGGCCTTTGCCAAGCATCTCAGTCAAGTATTGTAAAATCTGAGGAGTATTTGGCTCTGCTGCATCAGTTCCTTGTGCTTGGTTCCAAGTACAGAATCTATTCCATTTATCAGCATAAGATTTTCTAGAACTAGGCCTTCTGGCTTCCAAAATGACATCCATCACAAATTTACTGAGAGGTGTTTGAATAACTGCATGATCAGCCATGCTGCCAGGTTCAGTGTTTGGAGCTGATTGTGCAGGATCTCATTGTTTTGCTGAGACAGTGAGTGAGGTATTTGAGGCAAGTACCAAGCTGGGAATTGAGAAATATTCCTAAGGATTGGGCACCAGTGTTGGCGGGGCCAGTCCGGGGCAATTAGTATCATCTTTGGTTTTTCTTGTCTGACCTTTAGTAGGACCTTGGAAAGAAGAGGCAGAGGAGGAAAGGCGTTAACTGATAGGTTTTTCCAACTGAAGGATAGGGCATCCACTTTCCATGCTTGTCTGTGATAAGTCCTTGTGCAGAATTTGTCCAGTTGATAATTCTGAGGAGAGGCAAATAGGTCTATGTCTGGGCTCCCCCATTTCTTTATCATGCTGAAGACTTGTGGATCTAGTTTCCACTCGTGAGGGTCCATAAGGTTTCTGCTTAAGTCGTCTGCCAGAGTATTTTGCTTTCCTGGCAGGAATTGAGCTTGAAGATGTACTTGGTAAGTCAAGGCTGTGTCCCACAGTGCCAAGGCTAGTCTGCAAAGGGGGTATGAGTGTATGCCCCCCTGCTAATGTACCACATAACCATGGTGTTGTCCGTCTATCAATAGTTGTCCTGGATGAAGTAAGTCCTTGAAGGCAGTCAGTGCATTTCGAACAGCTAACATCTCTTTTTGGTTGATATGCAGATGCATTTGTTTTGGGGTCCATATGGCCTGAATGCATCTTCCCGCCAGGTGGGCCCCCCATGCATAATCTGATGCATCTGTTTGGCTGGCAGGGGGTAGAGTGAAAGCCCGTCCCATGTTTTGGTGACATGCCTTTGCCCACCAAAGAAACTCCTGTTGTAGGCAGGGAATGAGAGGAATCATGGTTTCCAGACTGTGACAATGTTGACTCCATAAACTTTTTAGGTACCACTGTAGTTTCCTCATATGCAGTCTTGCATATGGAATCATTAGAATGCAGGATGGCATGAACCCCAAAGCCTGCGGAATTTGTCTTGCAGATAACTGGGTTTTTGTTGCCATCTGTTTGAAGTAAATAGTCAGTTGCCTTTGTTTGTCTGGCATGAGGAAAGCCATCTGGGCAGTTGTATTCAAGCTAGCACCCAGGAATGTTATCTTTTGAGAGGGTACCAGTTGTGATTTCTTTTCATTAACTGTGTACCCTAGGCATGTTAGAAGCCTTTTCACAAATGCCAGATGCTGAAGAATGTCCTTGTTCTCTGCTTGAGTGAGAGAGTCGTCCAAGTAAGGATAGATTTGTGTACTTTGTCAGCAGAATGCAATTACTGGTGCCAGACACTTTGTAAAGACCCTGGGCGCAGTAGATAAGCCAAAGAGCAGTGCAGAGAATTGGTAATGCATAAAGCCAGCCTTGAAATGGAGGTATCTTCTGCACGATTCCCTTATTGGGATATGCAGGTATGCCTCTTTTAAGTCTAATGTCACCAGCCAAGCGTTCTTGCCCAGCATGTGCAGAAGCTGCTGCAAAGTTAGCATTTTGAATGTCCAGGAATGTGTTCAAAATTGATAAATCCAGTATTGGGCACCAGGCCTTGTCTTTTCTGAGTACCAAGAACAGTCTTGAATAAAACCCTTGCCCTTTTTCCTGTTCTGGCACTGGCTGAATAGCCCCCATATCCATGAGGGAC
The DNA here is from genome assembly GCF_019279795.1 of Protopterus annectens. Classification (NCBI taxonomy): domain Eukaryota; kingdom Metazoa; phylum Chordata; order Ceratodontiformes; family Protopteridae; genus Protopterus; species Protopterus annectens. The sequence continues at coordinate 1,358,437,466 of NC_056743.1, read as the reverse complement.
ATAACTTTTTTCTGTGCCTCTGCCCATTGATTTTTTGGCAGATCTGGCCAACCGTTTGAAATTGGCAGAGTGTGGAAGTGGAATCTGTATTCCTGAGATACTATGTTTAACAGCCACTTGACCTGGGTTATTACTGCCAATTTTGAGCATAAAGTGCTAATTTTCCCCCTAAGGGTGCTGCCAAAAGATAAGTGCTTGGTGATGGCAGAGGGAAGTCATTGAGACTGTTTACTGTAGGGTTGCACTTTATTTCCTCCAGATTTGGAGGTAGAAGCACCACATTGCTTTGACCTGTAAGAATCCTGTGACTGGTATCTAGAACCTTTAGGGTGCCTGGATTTGCCCCGTGGAGCTCTGTCGGACACAGGAAAGGACCAATTTTTTGTAGGCCAGTGTCTACTGAATCTTGGTGGCTGCACTTGTAAGACATCTTTTACAGTTTGCATAGACTTACCTTTGCCTTCCATTTTCTTTAAAACCTCTTCTGCCTTAATACCAAACAGAGAATCATGCTGTTAAGGTGCATCCAGCAATTTAGCTTTAACATGATCAGGCAAATTTTGCTCTCTTAGCCAGGCATGTGTCCTAATCACAGATCCAGCAACTGCTGCCCTGCAGGAGGCCTCTAAGGAATCAAAACCACATTGCAAAGTATGCTTTCCAACTTGTTCTGCTGCATGCAATAATTCCTGCAATTCTTTATTTTCTGCACATTCAGAAATCAACATCTTTATCTGTTTCAGTAATCCCATAACATGTTGTTAATACTTGAGCATAAGAAACTGGCAGTTTAAGGCCCTAATTGCCAAGGTTGCAGATGTATAAACCTTCTTTCCCCATCTATCCAGTGCCCTGGAATCTCTGTCAGAGGGGGTAGGATGTTTTGCTGTTGAGGTCTTAACACCTTTTGGACCCTGTGAAATAGTTTCAGGGTCAGCAGCAGGATTTCTAAATTTGTGTGAGTCAGGAACCCTGTAATATCTATCTGGCTTGCTGGGAAGGTAAGGAGTCTGGAGTCCAGCTTGACTCCGAAAACACATCATCCACAATGTCTAAAACAGGAGGTATGGCTAAAGGCCTATGCTGAGGGAGAAGGAAATCCCTAAGCCTCTTTTGTGATTCTGAGAAATCTTGACTATCCCAGTGAAAGTGCTCCCTCAAAGTATGCAAGGTTTCTCCAAAGGAATAATCTTCAGGAGGAGATGCAGATGGGATAGATTCCTCTGCATCAGAATCCTCGTAGGGTGGTATAGAAAATTCCTGATCAGAAGAAATAGAAACCTGATCTGAAGATTCATAATCAGTGTCTTGCCTAGGCCTCTTATCAGGAGGAGGTTGGGAACCCCTGATCAAGGTAATTAGGTCTTCAGCCATTTTAATAATCTGCTTTTTGGACATAGAGGTCTGTGCACGTGGCTCATGCATTGGTTTTTTAGCTTTAGAAGTTGCTTTTGTCTTTGTTTTTGAAGCTGTCGTCAGTTTTATATAGAAATGCTGTTGCCTGAAGACACCCTCAGAAGCCGGTGCTTGCTCAGCGGCTCTGGACCCATCCGAGGGAGAGACATCTGCAGGTACAATACTTTGAGAATCTCACGGCGTGCCTGACTCCACATGGGTCTTGGTAGAGGCCTGCAACTCGAAAGTAGCGGGTATCAGGGGCTGCGAAAGCACCTGAGTACCGGCAAACCGGTGACTGGCATAGGAGAAGCTTAGTCGGTTTTGGACCTAGACAGTCTGTCTCTGTCCTTTTCTTTGTGTTTTTTGTGAACTCCAGTAGTCAGATTGCTATCTGATGACATTTCAGGATAGTTAAATCTGTTTCCAAAATATTTTGAAGCAAAGATATACAGACGCCTAATAGTACGTTGGTTAAATCTAGCACAAAACCGACAGCTAGGCACATTATGATCAGAGCCTAGGCAAGGAATATAGTACTAATGGAAATCCTTATGAGGTATTTGCTTCCCACAAGTAAAGCAACTTTTACTGACATCAGTATGGAGCAAGAAAAAGTTTCCCCAACGGGGTACTTAGCTTTAGTGAAGACTTTGGTTCTGAAACTCGAATTCGAAAATTTCAGGAGTCGGCCGACTGACACTTGTGAACTGCTTCGAGCACCGCGGGGCAAGAAAGACTAAAGAAAATGGTGTCGGCTGCCTGTTTTATACCCCTGATGACCTGACGTCATGGAAGAGGAGACAGCAACCAACGCAGGACCCAAGACTTTGGAATTCAGGCCGACAGAGCAACCTGCCAGCAGATTACCCAAATGTAATGACTGAAACAGTGAAACATGAAGAACATCTGTACTATGTTCGTGTTTCACTGTTGCAGTCATCACATTTGGGTTGACTCCCAAAGCTAAGTAAGGGAGGAGGAAATTAGAGAGCATTAGGGCCAGCTATTAAACCCTGCAAGACTCTGTGGCAAAACCAGCTCTGGATTTAGAAAAAATAGGCATGTGGTAATGCTTGGTGAAGGTATGTACAGAGCTCCAGGTAGCAGCTTCTAGGATGTCCCTGGTAGGGATACCTCTGAGGAAGGCTGTAGAGGCAGATGCAGACCTGGTGGAATGTGATGTTATCCCGAGTGGGGTAGGTTTTCCATGGTGCTTGTAGCAGAAATGAATGCAATGGGCTATCCACTTAGAAATGGTTTGCTTTGAAATGGCCTTCCCCTCTGCCCTTGGAGCAAAGCCAACTAGCAGCTGTTCAGATTTTGACAGGTTTAGTCCTGTCCAAATAAAATCTAAGTTGTCTGTGCATGTCCAAAGAGTGCAGTATTCATTCCCCTTTGTTTTGCGGATTCGGGAAAAAGGTCGGCAAATGAATGGACTGATTAAGCCTTGGGCATAAAGGAAGGATTGGTCCAGAGGGAAACCCTGTCTGCATGGAAGATAAAGAAGGGCTCCACTGCCATGAGGGCCTGTAATTCACTCTTCTTGCTGAAGTGATGGCTAGAAGGAAAGCTGTTTTCCAAGAAAGGAATTTCAACTCTGCAGTTGTAGCTGGCTCAAAAGGAGGGAGAGTGAGCTTTTCCAATACAAAGTTAAGGTCCCAGGATGGAGTAGGGGCCTCTCCTGGAGGGTCTTAAATTTTTGGCCCCTTGAGGAATTGCTTTAGCAGGGGGTGAGAGAAGAGGTGTGGTTCAGTATTATAATGGGCTGAAAAGGCAGAGGCATGAATTTTAATTGATGAGGACAGGCCCTTTTGGAGCACTTCTGTTAAGTACTGAAGAATATGAGGTAAGCTGGGCACCGTTGTGCCCATCCCCGGAGTACTTCTGTTAAGTACTGAAGAATATGAGGTAAGCTGGGCACAGTTGTGCCCATCCCCAGAGTCTGGCTCCAGGAACAGTATCTTCCACTTTTCAGCATAGGATTTTCTAGTACTAGGCTTACTTGCCTCCAGAATGACATCTAGCACCTGCTTACTGAGGGCTGCTATTGGAGTGCTCAAGAATTAGCCAGGCTGCAAGGTTCAGGGTTTGAAGCTGAGGGTACAGAATCTGGCCTGCCTGCTGAGATAGCAAGGAAGTGGTCTGAGGCAGGTGCCATGGTTCCAGCAGTGTCATACTGTGCAAGCGGGGGTACCAGTGCTGGCGTGGCCAGTCTGATGCAATCAGTATTGTCCTTGGTTTGTCCTGTTTGATCTTTAACAGAACCTTCGAAAGGAGAGGTAGAGGGAGAAAGGCATACACTGAGAGACTTTCCCAAGTAAAGGACAGGGCATCCACTTTCCAAGCTTGACTGTGGGAAGTCCTTGTGCAGAATTTGTCCAATTGGTAGTTCTGAGGGGAGGCAAACAGGCCCATCTCTGGGGTCCCCCCATTTGTTCATCAAGAGGTTGAATATTGTTGGTTCCAGTTTCCATTCGTGAGAGTCCATGAGATTTCACCTAGGTCTGCCAGTGAATTTAGCTTGAACGGCAGGAATTGAGCTTGTAGGTGCACTTGGTAACTCAAGGCTGTGTTCCACAGAGCCATGGCTAGTCTGCAAAGAGGGTATGATTGGGTTCCCCCCTGCTTGTTTATGTATCACATAATTGTGTTGTCTGTCTTTATCAATAACTGCCCTGGAAGAATGCGGTGCTTGAAGGCTGTCAGGGAATTCTGTACAGCTAACATTTCTTTTTGGTTGCTATGCAGGTGCATCTGTCTCGGTTTCCATTTGCCCTGAATGCACTGCCCTGCCAAGTGAGCCCCCCATGCATAGTCTGATGAGTCTGTTGTTAGGGTTTGGGCGGCAGGGAGTAGAGTGAAAGGGAGCCCCTTGTTGTGGTAGCAGCCCTCTGCCCACCAAAGGGACTTTGTCTTTATACAAGGAATGATAGAAATCATTGATTCCAGGTCCTGAGAATGTTGACACCATAGGCCTTTTAGATACCATTGTAGTTTCCTCATATGCAGTTTTGCATATGGAATTAGTAGAATGCAAGAAGACATGAACCTCAGGGCTTGCAGAATTTTCCTTGCAGATAGCTGGGTCTTTGTGGCCAGTGCTCTGAAGTAGGTTGTCAAATAAACTTGTATCTCTGGAGTGAGGAAAGCCATCTGGGAAGATGTACTCCAGCTTGCTCCCAGGAATACAATTTGTTGGCAGGGTACTAGGTGAGATTTATTTTCATTTATGGTGTACCCTAGTGAGTTTAGAAGTTTCTTTACGAATGCCAGATGTTTTAGTAGCAATTCCTGCCTGAATCAGACAATCGTCCAAGTATGGGTATAGTTGAATATTTCTCTGCCTGCAAAATGCAATGGCTGGATCTAGATACTTTGTGAATACCCTGGGCGCAGTAGATAAGCCAAAGGGAAGTGCAGAGAACTGAAAGTGCATGGAGCCTGCCCTGAAGTGTAGGTATTTCTTGCAGGACTCCCTTATTGGAATGTGCAGGTAAGCTTCCTTTAAGTCTAAGGTTGCCAACCAGGCATATTTGCCTATCATAGGAAGCAGCTGTTGAAGTGCTAACATCTTGAATTTTGGGATTACCAAAAAAAGTGTTTAGAATAGAGAGGTCCAGAATAAGACGCCAGGAGCTCTTTTCTGGGTACCAGGAAAAGTCTTGAATAAAAACCTTGTCCCCTTTTCTTCTGCTGGGACAGGTTGAATAGCCCTGATACTGAGAAGAGAGAGAACCTGCTGTTGAACCTCTGCCCACTGATTTGGGGGTAGGTCTGGCCAACCGTTTTGGGTTGGTAGGGTGTGGAAGTGGAATCTGTATCCTTGGGAAACTATATTCAAAACCCATTTGTCCTGGGTAATGAGTTCCCAGTTTTTGCATGCAGGGCGAGCTTTCCTCCTAAGGGAGCAGGCAGCTGAGTAGGGCTTGGAAGGGTTAAAGTCATTGTGCCATTTTCCTGCAGGGGGGTGTCTTACTACTCAATGCTTGGGAAGAGGGAGCCCCCCACTGCTTAGGCCTGTGAGTAGCCTGAGACTGTAACCTAGGTGGTCTGTTGCTCCTGGGTTTGGACTGAAGGCCTGGAAGAGGCTGGAAAGGATTAATTCTTTGAAGGCCAATGCCTACGAAATCTGAGAGGCTGTACTTGAGGAAATCTTTAACAGTTTGCATAGATTTAGCTTTTTCCTCCATCTTTTTGAAGACTTCTGCTTTGTTACAAAACAGGCTGTCTTGGTTTAAGAGAGCATCCAGTAATTTAGCTTTAACATGATCTGGCAAGTTTTTCTCCTTAAGCCAAGCATGTCTTCTAAGTACAGACCCAGTGACAGATGCTTCTAGAGAGTCAAAACCACATTGCAAAGTATGTTTACCAACTTATGCAGAATGCATTAAATCCTGTAATTTTTTGTTCAGCACAGTCAGGAATCATCATTTTCTGTTTAAGTACTCCCATAATATGCTGCTGGTACTTTAACATCTGAAATTGGCAATTTAAAGCCCTAATGGCCAAAGTAACAGATATGTATATATCTTCTTACCCCATCTGTCCAAGGCTCTAGAATCTCCATCAGAAGGGGTAGGGTTTTTGGCAGCAGTAGCCTTAATGTTCTTTGGTCCTTGGGAAATGGTCTCTGGATCTGCAGTAGGATTCTTGAAGAGGAACTTGAGAGTCGGGTACTCTTGAATACCGGTCAGGTTTTCTGGGAGCTGGAGGTAGTGTCTGCGGAAAGGCTAGATTCCAAGAAAGCATCATCCACAATGTCCAGAACAGGAGGGATAGCTAAAGGCCTGTGTTGAGGGAGGAGTAAGAATTCCTTAAGCCTCTTTTTGGAGTCAGAGTAATCCTGACTTTCCCAGCAGAAATTCTCCCAGAGTGTGCAAGGTTTCACCAAAAGAAAAATCTTCTGGAGGGGAAGCAGAGGGAATGGAATCCTCTGCATCAGAATCCTCATAGATAGGGGCAAATCCTGGTAATCAGAAGAAACAGAAATATCAGATTCCTGATCAGAAGAATCAGAAGGGAAATCAGTTCTAGGTCTCTTAGAAGGGGAAGGCTGGCTTCCCCTGATTAAGGTAATAAGGTCTCTTCAGCCATTCTAAGCATTTGTTTTTTTAGGAATATGGGCCTGAGCATGCAGTTTGGATGTTGGTTTTCTAGGCGTAGGTTGAGTTTTAGGCCTGGATGAAGAAGATGGTGTCTGTTTAAAATGCAAAGTCTGTAGGCCTGAATATACCCTCAGAAGCAGGTGCCTGCACAGCGGCTCCGGACCTATCCAAGATAGACACATCCACAGGTTCCATATTCGAAGAAGCAGCTCGTGGCATACCAGATTCCGAATGGGTCTCAGTAGAGGCCTGCAAATATGAAGTAGCGGCTATCAGGGGCTGCGAAAGCACCTCACTGAGTACCAGCGGACTGGCAACTAGCTTAACGGAAGCATTGTCGGCAGTTTTGGACCTATGCGGTCCATCTGTCTTTATCCTTACATTTTTTTCAGAATATCAGTAGTCAGGTGGCTTACCGAAGCCATTTCTGGACAGTTATGCAGAGTACCAAAAGAATTTGCTGCAAATATAGACAGACGAATAGTTCGGTGGTTGAACAAGGCACAAAACTGACAGCGAGGGACATTGTGGTCTGGGCCTAAGCAAAGAATGCAGTACGAATGAAAATCTTTGAGGTATTTGCTTTCCACAGGTAATACAATTGTTAACTTTTGCTGACATCGTTTAAGAGCAAGAAAAAAGATTTCCAATGGGGTACTTAGCTTTTTTGAAGACCCCGGTTCTGAAACTCAAATGAAAATTTCACGAGTTGGCCGACCAGCAACTTGCGAACTGCTTCTGCTTCGGGCAACACGCGGCAAGAGAGACTGATGTAATGGCATCGGCTGCATGTTTTATACCCCTGACGACCTGACGTCATGGAAGAAGAGACCGCATCTGATGCAGGAATCCAAGACTCTGGTATTCAGGCCGGATGAGGGCTACCTGCAGGCAGATAACCCAAATGTGAAGACTGCAACAGTGAAACACGAAAAACATCTGTCTGTGCACTGTACACATGCACAGATATCACAGTTTTAGTCTTGTACGATTATGAAAATTATACATTTCCAATACTACTTATGCCCATATCTTTGCAATGAAGCATGGTGATCACACAAATGATGCATCATTTTGAATCAGACATTCAGATGCACAACTTCTACATGATATGTAGGCTCTGTCCGTTACAGGTGATGAGATATGCTTTGTTTATCAATTATGAGAAATACTATATTAAACATATTCCTGTGGATATCTCCATAAAGGAGCATCACACAGTAATGGTTAAGGTATCATCTTAAAGCTGACATTCATACTAACAAATTAAATACAAATTGTATGGGTCTACATGGTACATTGACCAAGATATTGTGCTCTGCTTTTCCAAAAGGTATAAAATATGCACAATATCAACATTCCTTGCCAAATATTTAATAATGACTGATATGCACTACCAACATTTACACTATTGGAAAGGTCAGTGTCTGCAGAACAACTTTCACGTTTACATTTACATTTTAGTGTAGTGCTTAAAGAGTTATTGGAAATGGATTTTCTGAAAATGAGCTCAGGCTGCACTGTTCCTATGGTGGAATTAAGCAGGCAGCTTTTTCTGAGCTGCTCCAGAGTGAATGAGTTAAGTAGTCTGCCAGTGAATTTTGATTGCCTGGCAGGAATTGAGCTTGCAGATTAACTTGCATGACCAATGCAGTGTTCCACAGAGCCATGGCTAGCCTGCAGAGTGGGTAGGAATGTGTTCCCCCCTGCTTGTTGTTGTATCACACAACTGTGGTGTTTTTATTACAAGTTGTCCTGGAAGCGGTAGGGATCTGGAAGCGGTCAGGGCATTCTGCACAGCGAGCATCTCATTTGTTGATGTGCAGATGAATTTGACTTGGGCTCCAGTGGCCCTGATTGCATTTGCCATCTAAGTGTGCTCCCCAGGCATAGTCTGATGCACCTGTGGTTAGGGTCTGGGTGGCTTAGGGTTGAGTAAAAGGCAGTCCCTTGTTGAGGTTGCATGTTTCTGCCCACCAAGGGAACTCTGTCCTGAGACAGGGAATGACTGTTTCCAGGTCCCGAGAATGTTGGCACCAAAGGCTTTAAGCACCATTGAAGTTCTACGGAATTAGCAGTATACATGAGGCCATGAACCCTACGGCCTGCAGTATTTTCTTTGATAGCTGGGTTCTGGTGGCCATTTGTTTGAAGTAGGCTGTCAGACTTGCTTTTCTGAAGTGAGGAATGCCATCTGGGATGTTGTGTCCAAGCTTGCTCCCAGGAATACAATCCTTTGACTGGGTACCAGTTTTGATTTCTTTTCATTGACGGTGGACCCCAGGAAAGTGATGAGGTTATTCACAAATGTCGGGTGCTACAACAGGAATTCCTGACTGTCCGCCTGAATCAAGCAGTCGTCCAAGTATGAGTAAATTTGGATATTTCTCTGCCTGCAGTATGCAATGGCTGTAGCCAGGCATTTTGTGAATACTCTGGGCACAGTGGATAAGCCAAAGGGAAGTGCAGAGAAATGATAATGCATAGATCCAGCCCTGAAACAGATACTTCCTGCATGACTCCCTTATAGGGATGTGTAGATAGGCTTCTTTTAAGTCTAGGGTGACTAATCAGGCATCCTTGGTTAGCATAGGTAGAAGCTGTTGCAGGTTAAGCATTTTGAATTTTGGTACCACCAGGAAGTTGTTGAGAATTGAAAGATCCAGGATTGGGTGCCAACAGCCCTCTTTTCTGGGTAACAAGAAGAGTCTGCAATAGAATCCTTGACCTATCTGTTCCACTGGAACCGGCTGAATAGCTCTGATGGAGAGCAGGGATAGAACATGGTTTTGAGCCTCTGCCCACTGGTTTAGAGGAAGTTCTGTGAACCCTCTTCGGGTTGGCAGAGTGGAAGTAAAACTTATATCCCTGGGACTCATCAGTCTTGTGTGATGGACATCCAGTTATTTGCATGAAGGGTAAGTTTTCCTCCTCGGGGCACAAGCAATTGGGCAGAGGTGGGGAGTGGAGAAGTCATTGTGTAAGTTTTTCTGTAAGGTGGTGGCTTACCACTCCCTGCATTGGGGGTGGGGGGCACACCATTGCTTAGATCTCTGCATACCCAGAGACTGTAATTTGGGTGGTCCGTTTATCCTGGGCCTGGTTTGAGATGGTTGGGAGGGGGATGGAAAGGACCAGTGTTTGGAAGGGCAATGCCAACCCCTAGGGGGTTGTACTTGTAAAAATTCTTTAACAGTCTGCATAGACTTAGCTTTTTCTTCCATCTTTTTAAGAATCTCTTCTTCTTTGGTGCCAGACAAAATGTCCTTGTTCAAAGGAGCATCTAATAACTTTGATTTGACATGGTCTGGCAAGGTCTGCTCCTTGAGCCAAACATGCCTTCTCAGTACAGAACCAGTGACTGCAGCCCGGCAAGATGGGAAATTATCTTTGGGTCAACAGTAGGATTCTTGAAAATAAATTTTTGAGTGTCTGGTACTCTGTAGTACTGTCTGGTTTCCTAGGGGCAGAAGGTAAAGTATCAGGAGTAAGACTGGATTCCATAAAAACAACAACCTCCAGGACAGGGGGTATTGCTAAAGGTATGCGCTGTGGCAAATATAGGAATTCCCCAAGTCTCCTTTTTGGACTGAGGATAGTCTTGGCATTCCCAGTGGAAATGCTCTAAGGCATGTAAGCTTTCACCAAAAGAAAAATCCTCTGCAGGAGAGGCAGAGGGAATGGATTCCTCTGCATCTGAAGCCTCATAAGCAGATAAGGACATGTCTTCATAATCAGATACCTCAGAGTCATCTGACTCCTGGTCTGTTGAAGCTGCAAGGGACTGGTCTCTTTTCCTCTTAGCAGGGGAAGCCTTCCCCTAATCAGCGTAATAAGGTCTTCTGCCATTCTAAGCATTTGTCGTTGAGGCATGGGAGGAGGTGCATGCGCTTTCGTCTGTTTTCTAGGTGTAGCACGTACTCCTGGCCTAAGAAACTTGGCAGTTATAGATAAAAAAGAAGTTGGTTTGAGTCGAACATCAATAGTGTGAAGAACTGTTGGCAGTTATAGATAAAAAAGAAGATGGTTTGAGTCCAACATCAATAGTGTGAAGAACTGCCTCAGAAGCCGATGCCTGCACAGTGGCTCCGGGCCCACCCACGGTGACATCCGCTGGTTCCATAGTCGGAGTCTTGCAGCACGACTCCGAATTGGTCTCAGTAGAGGCCTGTGAATCCACAGAAGCAGGCATCAGGGGCTGCGAAGGCACCTCACCGAGTACCGGCGAACTGGCGACTAGCTTAATGGAAGCATCTGCAGCAGCTTTGGACCTATGCCGTCTGTCTGTCTTCATCCTTACGTTTTTTTTTTTTTTCCTGTAGTCAGATGGCTTACCGAAGCCATTTCTGAATACAGGAATAGAGAGTGAAAGAATTTAGCTACAATAAGAGCCCGATGACGAATGGTTGGGGCATTGAACAAAGCACAAAAAGTACAGTTGTGTACACTTACCATATATGTAGAGTGTATTCACTGTTGCAGTCATCATATTTGGGTTATCTGCCTGTAGGTAGCCCTCAGCTGGTCTGAATACCAAAGTCTTTGGATTTCTGCGTCGGATGCTGGTCGCTTCTTTCATGACGTCTGGTCGTCAGGGGTATAAAACATGCAGCCAATGCCATTACAACAGTTTTTCTTCCCCCAGATGTCAGGTGCGCCCACAATAGGAAGCAATTATATGGTATGGTTCACCCCCAGCAAAAAGCAAATACACAATATAATATATGCCAAACAAGATGGAAAGGTAGAGCCAAGAGAAGTCAGGGGGCTGGAAGGAGGGTAATCAGGACTGCAACAGTGAATACACTCGAACATCTACATTTATGGGAAGTGTACACAACTGTACTATGTTCTTAGTGTTTCACTGTTGCAGTCATCACATTTGGGTTGATTCCCAAAGCTAAGGAAGGGTGGAGGCAGTTAAGAGGGCTAGCAATCAGGCCTTGTTAAGACTGCTGTGGTAAATCCAGCTCTGGATTTAGAAAAGATTGGCAGGTGGTAATGCTTGTTGAAAGTATGTACAGAGCTCCAGGTAGCAGCTTCCAGGATGTCCCTAGTAGGGACTCCTCTGACAAATGCCATAGAGGTAGATGCAGCCCTGGTGGAATGTGATCTTATCCCCTGTGGAGTAGGTTTTCCATAGTGCTTGCAGCAGAAATGGATGCAATGGGCCAGCCATTTGGAAATGGTTCGCTTTGAAATTGCCTTCCCCTCTGCCCCTGCAGCAAAGCTAACTAGCAACCGGTCAGATTTTCTGAGAGGCGTAGTTCTGCCCAAATAGAATCTAAGCTGTCTGTGCAAGTCCAGAGAATGCAGTACCCTTTCCCCTTATTTTGAGAATTAGGGGAAAAAGTAGGCAAATGAATGGACTGGTTTAGAGTCACACTAGACACCACCTTGGGCATAAAGGATGGATTACTCCTGAGGGAAACCCTGTCCACATGGAATTCTTGCAGAAGTGATGGCCAGAAGTAAGGCTGTCTTCCAAGAAAGGCATTTCAACTCTGCTGTAGCAGCTGGTTCAAAAAGGGGAAGAGAGAGTTTTTCCAATACTAAGTTAAGGTCCCAGGCTGGAGTGGGAGCTCTCTGGGGGGGGGGTTAATTTTTTGGCCCCTCTAAGGAATTGTTTTAGCAAAGGATGACAGAAGAGGGGTGGCTCTTATAATGTGCTGAAATGGCAGAGGCATGAATCTTAATAGAAGAGAAAGGTAAACCCTTGTGGAGGATTTCTTTTAATCTAGAATGTGGTAAGCTGGGCACCATTGTGCCCATCCCCTGAGCCTGGCTCCAGGAACAGTAAGTTTTCCACTTTTCTGAATAGGATTTCCTAGTACTAGGCCTCCTTGCCTCAAGAATGACATCCAGCACCTGCTTACGGAGTGTTGTTAGAGGAGAGCTCAGGGAATTAGCCAAGCTGCAAGGTTCAGGGTTTGAAGCTGAGGGTGCAGAATTTGGCCCACTTGCTGGGACAGCAGGGAAGGGATCTAAGGCAGGTGCCATGGTTGCAGCACTGTCAGACTGTGCAAAAGGGCATACCAGTGCTGGCGTGGCCAGTCTGGGGCAATCAGGATTGTCCTTGGCTTGTCCCATTTGATCTTTAGTAGAACCTTCAAGAAGACTGAACAAGGAGAGGGTCACAGTAAGCTGCCTGTCGGGAGCTAGAATCCGCCACATAACACAAGCACTCAGGTCACTCCACAGCAAGTACAAATATGACTCAGTCATTGTACATGCCGGTGTGAACGACCTGAGACATACCTCCCCGGACTACATGAAAAGAGACATAGAGGAGCTCTCTGATTATGTAGCCCAGGCCAGTATGACCCTGACCCTGAGCAGCATCTTACCCTCACCAAGAATGATGCCACAGTACAAAGACAAAATGATCAGTTTTAACAATTGGCTTAATTACTGGTGTCATTCTAAGGGGATCCAGTGTCTGTCTGCTTGGGATGACATGCTTGACAAGCCACGCTGATTCGCAAGGGATGGTTTGCACCTGTCACCCCTGGGCTTCCGGATATTGGCCAAGGCTCTTGCCACCCCCATAGTGCCTTTTTTAGGCAAGGCTCAAATGACAAACCTACCTCCCTAGAAAACACAAGTGGAAAAAAACTAAGGGTAATGCTGCTCAATGCCAGAAGTCTAAACCTCAAGATGCAAGCCCTCGAAGCCCTCCTCAGTATGGAGAACATCGATGTCTGTGCAGTGACTGAAACCTGGTTCAAGGCTCCTGAGAGCACCCCAGCACTATCAGGTTTTACCTCATATCATGCTTTCCGGCCCCAAAACTTGGACCAAACCACAAAAGGAGGGGGAGTATCCATTTTCATCAAAGATACCCACACCTCCAGGTTAGTGGCAATGCACGAAGCATCGGAGACTATCCAGGTGCAACTAACCATAGGCAAAACTGCCTTACAGTTTGTAGCATGCTACAGACCACCCTCTCAAACTCAGGAACCCCACACAGCCTTCCTGAAGACACTGGAGAGTATGAATGTCTCTCCAAATACCATCATTTTGGGAGACTTCAACTACCCAAACATAGACTGGGAACATTACTCAAGCCCCAACACCCTAGCCCAAAGGTTCCTAGAATTCATAAACTCAAATGCAATGGAACAACTAGTCACCATTCCCACAAGAGGAGACAATATACTAGACCTGATCATCACAAACATGGGGACAAAATGCTCCACACGGAAGTATATCCCTCTTTGGTAAGATCAGTCCATAAATTAATCTCACTGGAAATCCAGATGCCCCCCCCACCCCTGCACAAAAGACCACAGTGAAGAACTTCTCAAAGCAAACTTCACACTTCTTAAGACTGAAGTGGTATCTTTCAAGGCCCCTGGGCCAGTGGAAACCACAACCCACACTGCTGAATCCTTTGCAAATGCCTTCTATGGGCACCTTCAAGAATGCATGGATCATGCAATCCCAAATAAAACCAAGACCCATTCCCCAAAGGCAGGCGCCGGTCTGGTGGACCCCAGCCATAAACAAACTTTACAACAGGAGGAGGAAGCTACTACATGACAGAGCAAAATCCCTAAAAGGGAAGGCATCTCTGATCAGTACTAGCAAAAACTACGATCACTCATAAAATCATCCAAGGCCAACTTTGAGAGAAAAATCACAAAAGACAATCACAAGGCCTTCTTTAGCTATGTTAGAAACCTGGGTGGAAACTCCCAGATATGCTCAGAGTTAGTCCAAAATGACACAAAATACACTGAACCCACTGACATTGCCAACATTCTGGCAGACAGGTTCAGTGCAAATTTCTCCTCCCCAAAGGAGAAATAACTATCCCAGCAGAGTGTAGCCTTCCTAACATCTCAGATGCCCAGGTGAGAGCCGCCCTCTCTAAAGCTAAAAACACAGCATCAATGGGACCGGATGGTGTCCCGGGCTGTGTGCTACATGAACTCCAAGAGGAACTTAACCCACACATAAGGCTGCTGTTTAATCTTAGCCTTACCACAGGATACGTACCCAAAGAGTGGCGTATGGCAACAGTGGTCCCACTTCACAAAGGCGGTGCTTCTACGGACCCTGGAAATTACCGCCCCATAAGCTTGACGAGCCTGGTCTGCAAAGCTATGGAGAGGATCATTATGGAACTCAACAAAGACATTGGGGACCTACAGACATTGGATCCTACCCAATTTGGCTTTGTCAAGGGCAGATCCTGCCTTTTGAACTTGGTCGACTTTTTTGAAACAGTCACTAAGGCCATTGATGAGGGTAAGGCAGTTCACACAGCCTACCTTGACCTTGCAAAAGCCTTTGACACAATACCCCACTCGGGCATCATAGACAAACTCACCAGCTTAAATGTAAACCCATATGTCACAAGATGGGTTGCAAACTGGCTCAAGGACAGAACCCACAGGGTCAGAGTTGCTGAAGCTATGTCAGACTCTAAGCCAGTCACAAGTGGTGTCCCACAGGGCTCAGTCCTGGGACCCCTCTTGTTCGGCATTTATTTTTCCGAGGTACAGGCAAACATAGGAGGATTGTGGCTGACAAAGTTCGCAGATGACTGCAAACCGGGCGCCATAATTGATACTCCAGCGGACACAAACATCCTTCAGAGAGGCCTCATAGAAATGGATAATTGGTGCCAGAGCCATGGCCTTAAGCTGAACGCCAAAAAATGTATAGTCATACCCTTTGGGAAAAACAGGGTACCGACAAATTACCACATAGGCGGTAATCCATTAAGTACGGAAGAGGTAATCAGGGACCTAGGGACCCAGGTTGACAGTAACCTCTCATTTGACACTCACATTGCCAAAGTGGTTAGGAAGACCTTCTATATTGCCCACCTTATCATGAAGGGTTTCACATCTAGATCAAGAGAGGTCATTGTGCCTCTGTACTCTTCTCTTATCAGGCCAATGATTGAGTACAATGCCCCATTTGGGATGTATCTCACCCGACACCTGCAGCAGTTGGAAAGACCCCAAAAGTTCCTCACCAAGAGGATAAAGGGTCTTAAACATATGTCATATGCTGCCCGACTGAAAAAACTCCAGCTCTATTCAGTCGCATACCGCCTACTCAGAGGTGATCTGTGCCTGACGTACAAGGCCATGTCCAATCCTGAATTAATGGACATGCTCCACCTCAGAAAATCCAAATCCATCAGAGCCACGAGAACAAGTGACTTAAACCTCAACACAGAAATAAATAGAATGTGCTGGAGGGACAGAGTCATAACCCAGAGGCTCCCTACACTCTGGAACAGAATCCCAGTCCATGTTAGGCAGAGCCCCTCACTGACTCTATTCAAGAGAAATCTCGACGAGTGGATGGGAGATCGTAGGTTTACCCCGGGGGTCATCTCTGTGTCACTACTAGACAGAGGCATAGTAAACTAAACCCTAAAAGGGCGTAGTATTCTCATCCTAAGGGGTGGTGTAAGCCACATACACTCTGGCTAGGCTTATAAATGCCCTAGGGTAGATAGCCTAGTACGAACCTATGAAGAGAGGCAGAGGGGGAAAGGCATACATTGAGAGGCTTTCCCAGGTAAAGGACAGGGCATCCACTTTCCAAGCTTGACTGTGGGGAGTTCTGGTGCAAAATTTGTTCAACTGGTAGTTCTGGGGGGAGGCAAACAGGTCTATCTCTGGTGTCCCCCCCATTTGTTCAAGAGCTTAAATTATTTTGGGTTCCAGTTTCCATTTGTGTGGGTCCATGAGATTTCTGCTAGTCATCTGCCAGTGAATTTAGTTTGCCTGGCAGGAATTGAGCTAGCAGGATCACTTGGTAGGTCAAGGCTGTGTTCCACACAGCCATGGCTAGTCTGCAGAGTGGGCAGGAATGGGTTCCCCCCTACTTGTTTATGTACCACATAACTGTGGTGCTGCCTGTCTTTACCAACAGTTGCCCTGGAAGAATAAGGTCTTTGAAGGCTGTCAGAGCATTTTGTACAGCTAACATTTTTTGATAGATAAGGCAGGTGCATCTGTTTTGGGTTCCATTTGCCCTGAATGCACTGCCCTGCCATGCGAGCCCCCCATGCACAGTCTGATGCGTCTGTTAGGGCTTGGGTGGCAGGGGGTAGAGTGAAAGGGAGTCCCTTGTCGTGGTAGCAGGCCTCTGCCCACCAAAGGAATTCTGCCCTTGGAAAAGGAATGACGAAAAAAGTTATCTACTCACAACGTTCCATGTTGAGTTGTTCCATCTTGCCTTCATTCTTCACTGATGGGTTCGGAGCCAATCCTCGGCTCTGACACAGCCGACTAGCAAGCTCAAAGTTCTCCAGTAGCTAGAGACCCAACCCCTTATCCCACAATGCACTGCTGGAATTACCTCAGATCTTGTTTGCTGCGTACCTTATAGAAGTACAATAATTATTCTACCTAGGAATGGACACATTGAAAAACCAGGATGAGGACAGCCTCCAGGTCGACTGCCAGCCAGGAGGGGGAGGGAGGGACATGAGAATGAAAGCAAGGTGGAATGTTATGGCGAGTACATAACTTCTTTATGTGAAGTTGTTCAATCTCGACGTTCATTCTTCACTGATGGGTAGCGTCCCTAGCACCCTGATCTTGGGTGGCTCACGGAAGTACAATCTTTAGAACCGTAGAACCAAATGAAGCCCTGTCCCTGGAGGCCTTATCCACTTTGTAAGGAGTTATAAAAGTGTGAGGTTTAGACCATGTGGCTGCTGCACAGATGTTGTCCAAAGGTAATTTGGCTTGAAAGGCTGAAGAGGAAGAAACTGCTCTGGTTGAATGAGCCTTCACCTTACTAGACAAGGGCATGTTATGACAAGAATATGTGCAGGTGATACAATCAGACAGCCACTTAGACAGGGTTTTGGCAACTGGTTTACCTTTCCTGGCCTCAGAAAAAGACAAAAAGCTGATCTGATTTCCTAGTGTCTTTTGTTCTGTCTAAATAAAATCTAAGTTGTCGATGAACATCGAGTTTGTGCAACATATATTCCAATTTGTTGGTGTGATTAGGGAAGAAAATGGGCAACTCAATGACTTGATTAATGTTAATCTCAGAAAATACTTTAGGCAAAAAAATGGATTTGTCCTGAGAGATACTCTATCAGCATGGAACCCCATATAAGGAGGCTTGATGGATAGGGCTTGGAGCTGACACACTGCGGGCTGAAGTGATGGCTACTAGGAAGATAGTTTTCCATGATAGAAATTTTAGTTCACAAGATGATGCAGGCTCAAAAGGAGTAAGAATGATGCGAGATAACAAAATTCAAATTCCAGGGAGAGTACGGTGTCTTCACTGGAGGCCTTATGTGAAAAGAACCTTTTAGAAAAGCCTTAGACAACTGGTGAGCCATAATATTCAAACCATCGATTCCTAGATGGAAATTAGATATAGCAGCTAATTGTACTCGCACCGTAGCAGCCACTGCTCCTTTGTTGAAGATTTCTGTCAATAATTGTAAAATAGAATACAATGGCGCTTGGTAAGGGTCAATGTTGTGGGAAGAAGCCCAAATGGAAAATCTCTTCCAGTTACGATACAAATTTTCTAGTGGAAGGTTTATGGGAAGCCAACAAAATTTGACTAGTGTCATGGGAAAGATTATAAAGCTTGGCTATGCAGGGAATTGGAGCAGCCAAGCGGTTAGCTTCAGTATCTGCAAGGATGGATGAAGATCCCCTGACGTCCGGAACTGGGTCCAGGATCCATGGGTCTTCCAGAATGTGATGGTAAAGAAATGGAAACCAAATCTGCCGAGGCCAATGAGGGGCTACAAGGATGATTGTCCATCCCAGCGACTTTGCTTTCTGTAAGAATTTGGGTATCAGGGGAATTGGTGGAAATGCATAGGAGACCCAGGGGCCAATTATGGACAAGAGCATCCCTCGGGGAGTGACCTGGCATGGGAATCAGGGCAAAATAGCTTCTGCATTTGTTGATATGACTGTCAAACAGGTCATAGGAAGGCTGGCTCCATTTGCAGAAGATTCTGTCCACAATCTCTTGTTTGAGGGACCATTCATGGGGCAATAAAATTGCCCTGCTCAGTCCGCTATGACGGATTTTCCCAGGATGTGCGTTGCCAACAAAGCACTGGGATGACACTGCCCACTGCCATACTCTGAGGGCTTCTCGGCAAAGGGGATAAGACTTGGTCCCACCTTGCTTGTTCAGGTATCAGACCACTGACATGTCTGTCTGTATTGCAACTGTTCCTACAGAAAGAGTCCTGAAAGTATTGCAACACTAGAAGTACTGCTCTCATCTCCAGGACATTGATATGCAGATGTGATTCTTGATCTGTGCATGCGCCTTGGGCAGTCTTTCCCTGAAAAAGCCCCCCCCCCCATCCTATCAGGGAAGCGTCCATGGTCACAGTGGCAACTGGAGGGGGGGAGCATGAAGGGACGTCCTATTGTGACATGAAGAGATGTCCACCACCACTGAAGACCCTTCTTGCAGGAATTCATTATCAGGATCATATGACTCACTGGAAGTTCTTGGCAAGACCATTGCATGAATAGAAGCCATTGAAGGATTCTCATATGCATCTTTGCTAATGGGAGTGCTAAAATTGCTGCTGCCATCAATCCTAGAACTTTCAATACTTCTGCAGCTGGTGCTCTGTTCTTTGATATCAAGGACATGATGTGTTGGCAAAGAATACAAATCCTTTCTGGTAGAAGACGAAGAGTGGTGGTTGACATGTCTAATTCTGTCCCTATAAAAACGATATGCTGCGATGGCAACAAGGCAGACATTTTGAAGTCGACTGTAATGCCTAGCCAATCGCAGAGTGCCAGAGTAGCCTCCCTCGCTTGAAGAAGTTGATGCCTGGTGGTGGAGGGAAGGAGCCAATCGTCCAAATATGGAAACACCTGGAATCCTAGATGTCTCAGGTGAGCCGTGACTACTGTCATGCACTTGGTGAACACTCTGGGGGCTGTAGTGAGACCAAAGGGCAGAGCTCAGAATTGATGATTGGCTCCCAGCCGGAAACACAGGTGATCTCTGGATGGCCTGGCCATCTTTATGTGGTAGTACGCATCCTTGAGATCAATTGAGCACATCCAATTGTCCTTCCCTAGAAATGGGAGTATGGGTAGCGTGACCATTCGGAACTTCTCTTCTCACAAATTGGTTGAGTCTGCTGCGATCCAAAATGGGTCTCCAGTCCCGTTTTCTTTGGAACCAAAAATAATCTTGAGTAAGTTCCAAATCCTGTTTGGTCTGCCGGGACTGGCTGGATGACTTTTCTAGCAATCAGCATACCTCTAGTGCTGCTTGTCCCATGTGACTGGGTGGAACATCCGGGATTTTTTTGACGGGAAGGGGCTGGATAGAGAATGGTATGAAATACCTTCTGGAAATGATACTTTGTACCCAAATGTCATTTGTTATGCTTAGCCATGCTTCTGGGTACGACAACAAGCGACCCCCAACAGCCTCCAGAGTAGGACAGCTAGGCTTCCTTTCAGAAGTGCTGGTAGGACTGACCAGAGAGGTGCTCTGTCACCCTGGTGTTGCAAAACCCCTCTACCGTGAGGGTAGTGTTTTTCAATGAAACCCCCTCCTCTGCCTCTGGAGGGGGGGCTCTCCACGTGTCTTAAAAGGCTCCTTGGGATTTCCAGAACCACATCTTTCCTCCCCTCTGACCTTTAGGAAAAGGTCAAGTGGGGTGGAAAAAACAGACTCAGACGGCAGACAGAGCCTTGCCCTCTTGCTCACACCTGGTCAAAGTCTCCTTCACCTTTGGCCCAAACAGATGAGCCGTCAAATGGGGTATTCGTAAAGGAGGACTTAAAGGGTTCCACGAAGGAACAGAGTCACATCCAGGTGTGCCTACACAGAGCAATTCCTGCAGCTCTACTCAAACCATCAGCTGCGTAAGATACGAGACACATGGACGAGTTAACTATCGAACTGAAGGTAGAGAGCAGAGTGGCAATCTTGTCTGATACACTCGTAGCTACAGCACCCTGAAGTGCATCTCCCAACTCCTTAAGGAGTTCTCTCTGCAGACTGGTAAAATGTGTCAAGTAGTTCAGTGATCTGAGTGAGAGCCGCTGAACTGAACATGCGTTTCCCATATCTATCCATGACCCTAGATTCTCTGTTGGGATGGATAGACAAGGAAGTCTCAGACATTTCCTTTTTGGTGGCTGCCACCACCACCATGGCATCTACAGGAACTCCCTTGGTCAAAAAGGACTTGTCCACGGGGATAGAAATAAACTTATTAGCCCTCCTAGGAACAGGTTCCATAGATTCTGGTGACTCCCATGCCCTACGAGAGACCAGATCCATAAGCTCATCGTAGGGCTGAGATACCCAAGAGGTGGAAGATTGAGACCCGAAAGCCTTCAGGAGAACAGATGCGTCCTCAGTAGGACTCTTGGACTGCCAATCACCCCTCTGCCTAAGAATTTCAAGAATCTCTGCAAAGGAAATGTCCTCAGGGGGGATCTAGGGGACCCTTCCAATTCATCCAAGTCGGTGTCTGATGTCAGAGACTCCTGTGGGGAGTCCAAATGCCTCCTCTTGCATAATCTCTTCCTGGGAACATATTCAGGGGGAACTTCAGGAGAGGTCTCAGAAGAGCAGGGAGCACCCTGTGGGGCTACCTGAGGCTCAGGGTCTCTACGCTTGGGATGACCAGAGGAAGCAAAAGTACAGTTTTGTACCTACCATAAATGTAGATGTTTGAGTGTATACCCTGCTGCAGTCATCACACTTGGGTTATCCTGCCATCAGGCGGTCCCGCAGTCGGCATGAATTCCAAAGTCTTGGTCCGGCGTCAGTTGCTGTCGCTTCTTCCCTGACGTCAGAGCGCCAGCGGTATATCAGAGGCATCCAACGCCATTTTCTTCAGTTTTTCTTGCCCCAGATGTCAGGTGCCCCTAATAGGTAGGCTATATATATATATATATATATATATATATATATATATATATATATATATATATACACATATATATATATATATATACACACATATATATATATATATACACACATATATATATATATATATATATATATACACATACACACAGACACACATATACATATAGCTATATGGAAAAAATAAAACAAAACCCTTAGGCACAAGCAAATACACCACAGAGGTAGTATAGAACAGAGTGGTAGAGATAAGTTCAGCTAGTTTAGAGGGGATGGAGGGAGGGCAACCTGGACTTCAGCAGGGTATATACTCGAACATCTACATTTAAGGTAGGTACAAAACTGTACTATGTTCATCGTGTTACCCTGCTGCAGTCATCACACTTGGGTAGAATCCCAAAGCTAAGGATGGGTGGTGGAGTCAAACAGCGTTAGAGGAGGCTAGAAGGCCCTGCAAAACTGCAGTTGGGAAGCCAGCTCTAGTCAGAGTAATGTGGTAAGTGGTAATGTTTGGTGAAGGTGTGTACTAAATTCCAAGTTGCAGCTTCCAGAATATCCTTGGTTGGCACCCCCTGAGGAAGGCTGTAGATGTAGCTACTGCCCTGGTAGAGTGGGGCCTTATGGTAGCAGGAACTGGTTTTCTATGGTGGTTGTAGCAAAAACGTATGCAATGTCCTATCCATTTGGAAATGGTTTGTTTTGCGATAGCCTTTCCTTGTGATGTTGTAGCATAGGATACAAAAAGCTGGTCAGATTTTCTGAAAACCTTAGTTTTATCCAAGTAGTAACATAGCTGCCTGTGAATGTCCAAGGAATGCAGGAGTCTCTCCTTTGTTCTGTGGATTTGGAAAGAAGGTGGGTAAATGGATGGTTTGATTTAGAGCCACACTGGATACAACCTTAGGCATAAAGGAGGGGTTAAGTTCATAGAGAAACTCTGTCTTGATGAAAAATGAGGAAAGGCTCCACTGCCATTAGTGCCTGAAGTTCTGAAACTCTTCTAGCTGAAGTGATTGCTAGCAGCAGGGCAGTCTTCCATGATATAAACTTTAAGTCAGCTGAGAAAGCTGGCTCAAAAGGAGGTAGCATTTTCCAGAACAAAGTTGAGGTCCCAAGTAGGTGTTGGTGCTCTTCTGGGAGGCCTAATGTTCTTGGCCCCTCCGAGAAACTGCCTTAAAAGTGAATGTGAAAATAAGGGAGGATCCGTGTTGTAGTGAGCAGAAATGGCTGAGGCGTGGATTTTAATAGATGAAAAAGAAAGCCCTTTGTGTAACATCTCAGTTAGATATTGCAGAATCTGAGGTATGTCAGGTTGAAGGGTATTTTGGCCTTCAGCTTGGTTCCAGGCACAAAACCTTTTCCATTTGTCCGAGTAGGCTTTCCTGGTGCTGGGTCTCCTGGCCTCCAAAATAACTTCCATAACAGCTTGTGAGAGGAGCTGGCTGGTTGCTTAGGTGATTTGCCATGCAGCCAAGTTTACGGTTTTCAGCTGGCTGTGTAGAATCTGATTGTCTTGCTGTGTGAGCAGGTGGGTAATTTGTGGTAGAATCCATGGTGGGCCCTGGGCCATATTCCTTAATAGTGGGTACTAGTGCTGGCGTGGCCAGTCTGGAGCAATGAGTATCATTCGGGGTCTCTCCATCCTGACTTTCAGTAGCACCTTTGTGAGAAGGGGTAGTGGAGGAAAGGCATATACTGTTAGCATTTTCCAACTGAATGAGTGCATCCACTTTCCAAGCTTGTTGGTGAAAAGTCCTTGTGCAAAACTTTGTTAGCTGACAGTTTTGAGGGCTGGCAAACAGGTCTATGTCTGGGAGCCCCCATTTTTGAGTTATCATTGCGAATACTTGTGGATCCAGTTTCCACCCGTGGGGATCCATGATGTTTCTGCTTAGGTCGTTTGCCAATGTGTTCTTTTTTCCTGGCAGGAATTGAGCTTGTAATTGAACTTGGTAAGCCAGTGCTGTGTTCCACAAGGTCATTGCTTGCCTGCATAGAGGGTAGGAGTGTGTACCCCCTTGTTTGTTTATGTACCACATTACTGTGGTGTTGTCTGTCCTTATGATAAGCTGTCCTGGACGCAAGAGGTCCTTGAAGGCTGTCAGAGGATTTTGTACAGCTAGCATTTCTTTTTGACTGATGTGCATATTCCTTTGATCTGCTGTCCATAAGCCTTGAACGCACCGTCCTGCCATGTGTGCCCCCCAGGCATAGTCCGATGCATCTGTTGTCATAGTTTGCCTGGCTGGGAGTAGGGTGAAAGGCTGACCCTTGTTTAGGTGACAAGCCTGTGACCACCATAGAAACTCCTGTTGAAGGCAGGGAATGAGATTTATCATTGTTTCCAAGCTGTGGCTGTGTTGAGTCCATACGCTTTTTAGGTACCATTGTAATTTCCTCATATGCAGTTTTGCAAATGGTATTAGTAGTATGCAAGATGCCATGAAGCCCAAGGCCTGCAGAATTTTTCTTGCAGGGAGTTGGGTCTTTGTTGCCATTGTTCTGAAGTATTGAGTTAATTGTAGTTGTTTATCTGGCGTCAGATAAGCCATCTGGGCCATTGTATTCATAATTTGTGAGGGCACTAGTTTTGATTTCTTTTCGTTTACTGTGTACCCTAGGCAACTTAGATGTCTTACAAAAGCCAGGTGTTGTAAGAGAATGTCCTTGCTTTCTGCTTGGATGAGACAGTCGTCCAGGTATGGGTATATTTGAATTCCTCTCTGTCTGCAGTATACAATTACTGGTGCCAGGCATTTTGTGAAGACCCTGGGCGCAGTAGATAAGCCAAAGGGCAGTGCAAAGAATTGGTAATGGGTTAAACCTGCAATGAAACTGAGGTATCTTCTGCAATTTTGTCTGATAGGGACATGCAGGTATGTCTCCTTGAAGTCCAACGTTACTAGTCAAGCTTTCTTGCCCAACATGGGAAGAAGCTGCTGTAGTGTTAGCATCTTGAATTTGGGTACTTGCAAGAAGGTGTTTAAGATTGAAAGGTCCAGAATGGGTCTCCAAGCATTGTCCTTTCTGGGAACTAGAAAGAGCCTTGAGTAAAATCCCTGGCCTTGCTCCTGTGTAAGTACCAGCTGAATGGCTCTCATGTCCATGAGAGCTGTAATTTGTTTTTGTGCCTCTGCCCATTGATTTTGTGGCAGGTTTGGCATTTGTTTTATCCTTGGCAAGGTGTGGAAATGGAATCTGTATCCATGTGAGATAATGTCTTGGACCCATTTGTCCTTTGTGACGATGCACCAGTTGTCTGCAAAAAGTGCTAATTTTCCTCCCAAGGGAGCTGCCAAGAGGGTTTTGCTTGGCAGTTTGAGGTTTGAGTCATTGTGTTTGCCTTCTAGTGGTTTGGGACCTGTCTTCTCCTCTCTTCTGTGTTGTAGTGCCCCATTGGCGAGGTTTGTAAGGGATTTGTGCTTGTCCTCTGCCCCTTGGGCACATGTATTTACCCCCTCTGTGGTCTGTCAGAAGCTGGAAAGGACCAATTTTTTGTTGGCCAATTTCTGCTGAAGCGTGGGGGCTGTACCTGTAAGAAATCTTTGACCGTTTGCATAGATTTTGCCTTAGCCTCCATTTTCTTTAAAACCTCCTCTGCTTTAACCCCAAATAAAACATCCTGCTGTAAGGGTGCATCCAGTAACTTTGCTTTAACATGATCAGGCAGAGATTGTTCCTTTAACCAAGCATGCCTATGTATAACAGACCCAGTAACAGCTGCTCTAGAGGAAGCTTCCAAGGCATCAAAACCACATTGTAAAGTATGTTTGCCCACCTGTTCAGCTGCATGCAGCAGATCTTGCATTTCCTTGAATTCAGACTGTTGAGGGTGCGTGCCCATCTTTTGTTTTATTTGAGACATTAGGAATTGCTGGTATTTAAACATGTGAAATTGACAATTTAGTGCTCTCATAGCTAGAGTAGTTGAGGTGTAAACCTTCTTCCCCCACCTATCTAGTGCTCTGGAGTCCCTTTCTGAGGGTACAGGATTTTTAGCCATAGAAGCCTTAGCCCCTTTGGGACCCTGGGAGATTGTCTCAGGATCAGCAGCAGAACTTTTGTAAAGGAATTTATGAGAGTCAGGCACTCTATCGTATCTATCTGGTTTGGCTGGAGCAGGAGGCAGAGAATCTGGATTTAGACTAGATTCTAAGAAGACATCATCCACTATGTCCAAAACTGGGGGGATAGCACGTGGTCTGTGCTGGGGGAGTAAAAGAAACTCTCGGAGCCTTTTCTTTGAGTCAGAGTAGTCCTGACCTTCCCAGTGGAAATGTTCCCTCATGATGTGTAAGGTTTCCCCAAAGGAGTAGTCTTCAGGGGGAGAAACTGAGGGAATGGAGTCTTCAGCATCAGAATCTTCATAAGGGGGAAAGGAGTAATCCTGTTCCTCAGAGGAGCCTGAGGAAACAGACATCTGATCAGAGGAAGCATAATCCTCCTCTTGTCTAGGCCGTTTGTCGGGGGGGGGGGGGTTGGGAACCCCAGATCAAAGAAATCAAATCTTCAGCCATTTTCAGCATCTGTTTCTTAGGCATAAGGCCTTGACCTGGAGACTGAAGTGTAGGCTTTTTTGGTTTTAGAGGAGTCTTAAGCTTAGCATAAGATTTTATGGTGAGGGTAGTCGGTCTGAAGACACCTTCAGAAACCGAAGGTGTTTCTGCAGCACTGGCTTCCCCCACTGCAATGTCGTCGGTAGGGCCTAAGGAAAATGGCTGCATCGGCCTAGAAATCTCTGCTGGGGGATCCGATGCGGTCTGAGGATCCAATTCAGCGGTAGCCAGGGGCTGCGTAGGCGCCTCACTGAAAACCGGAGAACCGGCGACCGGGCCAGCCAAGGCCTCAGAGTCTGGCTTGGATCTAGGCTGCCGGTCCTTATCCTTGCGTTTTTTATGCACGCCGGTAGTCGGTTGCTCCGGCATAGTGTAATTAAATTTTCTACCGAAGTAGTGTCGTGCGAAATTAAAGCGACGCTTTATAGTTCGCTTATTGAACCTAGCACAAAACCGACAACCAGTGACGTCGTGGTCTGGGCCTAGGCAAGGTAAACAAAAAGAATGAAAGTCCTTATGAGGTATTAGCTTCCCACAAGAAATGCAATTGTTAACTTTTTCTGACATCGGACTGAGGCAAGAAAAGATTCCCCAATGGGGTACTTAGCTTTGAAGACTTCGGACTGAAACTCGATTTGAAAATCTCAGGTGTCGGCCGACCAGCACTTGAGAACTGCTTCTGCTTTGGGCACCGAGCGGCAAGAAAGACTGAAGAAAATGGCGTCGGATTACTCTGCTATACCCCTGGCGCTCTGACGTCAGGGAAGAAGCGACAGTAACCGACGCCAGACCAATACTTTGGAATTCGTGCCGACTGCGGGACCGCCTGGTGGCAGGATAACCCAAGTGTGATGACTGCAGCAGGGTAACACGATGAACATCTGACACAGGCACTTTAGGGAAAGAAGAGGCCATACCTTGAGATGAGGAAGTCTTAGGAGACCACACTCGCACCTCATGGCTTCAAATGCACCTCAGCTCCGATGAGGAGTCGACAGATCCGATGGAGCCACTATCTCCTCCTGCACCGAAGCCTAGGCTCAGAGCCCAAGTTAGGAGCAGAGCTCACCCGAGCAGAGGCCCTGAGAGGAAGAGTTGGCACAGACAAGTCGGTGCGACTATCCTCCCTGGACCCGGAGAGTGTCTGCTCCTAGAGTCCCCAGTCGATGCCAGGAATGTCCAAGCAGATGGAGCAGACACTGGAGCAGGTGTTTGCTCCAAGGGATCCACAATCATCAGGTCGGCCTCCTCCGGCTCTGAAGGTCCGGTATGGCTCAGAGGAGGAGCAGACAATTCAAGAGTAGTGGTCTTCGGCTCAGACTGTTGGGTCTGAGCAGACAGCAATTTAGCTAGGCCTGGTGCCTTTAAGAGTTTCTGAACCAGCTGGTCCATATCCAGATCAGAAAGGCTGACAGACGACCTGGAAGAATGAACAGATGGAGCCGATTGGAGCAGTTTTTCAGCAACTGGTTCCAGAGCAGTGTCCCGGTCCCAAACAGATCAGACTGTCGGCTTCGAAGGAGCCAAAGTCACCACACTTTAACCTTTTTCAGTCCTGGATTCAGAGGAAGATTTGGACAATTTGCTGGCGCCATCCTGGTCAGACAATGCCTCTGAAAAAGGGTGTTTGATAATACCCCTATCAATTAACTTCCTCTTCCTTTCTGCAAGCACTCTGGTGGAAAAGGAGTGACAGATACTGCATGACTCTTGCAGGTGCACCTCACCCAAACAGTAAACACACTGCATATGGGCATCCTTTTCTGTCCGCAGTCTGAGCATTTTTTAAACCAAGACTTTTGATGTTTTTCCTTCTCTTCAGACATTTCACAAAATCCAATAAAATGGAACACACTGTTTAACTATGAGCTATTTACGAAGAAATGTAACTCACACAACACACACAGCCCAAAAAGGCAACTAATAACTATATCAAGATAAATAGGATTAAGCAATCCAATAACAAAAATCCCAAAAAGGGAACACTAACAACTATAAGAAGAGGCCCTAAGGCCAAAGCGCCGAAGGCAAAGACAGATTTTACTGAGGAAAGGGGTGAAACTCAGAAAACTATTTACTAGCTAGTACTATCTAGTATTATATAGTAATCAAAGATATATAAAAACTGAAATATAAAACTTGCTGAGAGTTGAAAACTCCCAATAAGTCTCGAGCAACGCTGGAAACCAAGAGATCCGTGCCATGGTAAACTTGATCCGAGGTAATTCCAGCAATGCATTGTGGGATAAGGGGCTGGATCTCGAGGTACTAGAGAACTTTGAGCTTGCTAGTCAGCCATGTCGGAGCAGAGGATCGGCTCCGAACCCATCAGTGAAGAGTGAACAGCGAGATTGAACAACTTCACATTCATTGTTTCCAGGTTCTGAGAATGCTGACACCATAGACCTTTGAGATACCATTGAAGTTTCCTCATATGGAATTAACAGTATGGAAACAGGCGATGAACCCAAGGGCTTGCAGGATTGTCCTTGCAGATAGTTGGGTTTTTGTGGCTAGTAGGTTGTCAAACTTGTTTCTCCGGAGTGAGGAATGCCATCTGGGAAGTTGTGTTCAAGCTTGCTCCAATCTATTGACAGGGTACTAGGTGTGATTTTGTCTCATTGATGGTGTACCCCAGTGAGGTTAGAAGTCTTTTTAAAAAGCCAGGTGTTGTAATAGCAAGACCTGACTTTCTGCCTTAATCAGGCAATTGTTCAAGTATGGGTAAATCTGAATACTTCTCTGCCTGCAAAATGCAATGGCTGGAGCTAGGCACTTTGTGAATACCCTGGGTGCAGTAGATAAGCCAAAGGGAAGTGCAGAGAACTGACACTGCATGGAGCCTGCCCTGAAACGTAGGTATGGTCTGCAGGATTACCTTATTGGGATGCGCAGGTAAGCTTCTTTTAAGCCTAGGGTTGCCAGCCAGGCATTCTTGGCTAGCATAGGAAGAAGCTGTTGAAGAATTAGCATTTTGAATTTTGGAACCAGCAGAAAGGTGTTGAGAAGAGAGGTCCAGGATAGGACGCCAGGAATTTTCTTTTCTAAGAACCAGGAAAGTACAGTTGTGTACACTTACCATAAATATAGATGTTTCAGTGTATTCACTGTTGCAGTCATTACATTTGGATTATCTGCTTGCAGGTTGCCTTCAGTTGGCATGATTAACAAAGTCTAAGGTCCTGCGTCAGTTGCTGTCCCTTCTTCCTTGACATCCGGTCGTAAGGGGCATAAAACATGCAGCCGACACCATTACATCAGTTTTTCTTGCCCCAGATGTCAGGTGCCCCCCTAATGGGAAGCAATTAAACATAACAGCACAAAGATATACCTCCAACAAAAAAGCAAATACACCAAAAAGGCTTTTAAGCATAAAGGAAAGTAGAGGTATAGCCATAAGAAGTTAGGGGGCTGGAGGGAGGGTAACCAGGACTGCAACAGTGAATACACTCGAACATCTACATTTATGGTAAGTGTACACAACTGTACTATGTTAGTGTTTCACTGTTGCAGTCATTACATTTGGGTAGATTCCCAAAGCTATGGTTGGGGGGAGGAATTTAGACAGCATTGGGGCCAGCTATAAGGCCCTGCAAGACTGCAGTGGCAAAACCATCTCTGGATTTAGAGAAAATTGGCAAATGATAATGCTTGGTGAAAGTATGTACAGAACTCCAGGTAGCAGCTTTTCTATGGATGTCCCTGGTAGGGACGCCTCTAAGAAAGGCTGCAGAGGTAGATACAGCCCTGGTGGAGTGAGGTCTGATCCCCTGGGGGATAGGTTTTCCATGGTGCTTATAGCAGAAATAAATGCAATGGCTTATCCATTTAGAAATGGTTTGCTTTGAAATAGCTTCCCCTGCAGCAAATGCCACCAGCAGTTCAGATTTCCTTTGAGGTTTAGTCCTGTCCAAGTAGAATTTAAGTCGTTGGTGCATATCTAAGGAATGCAGTATCCGTTCCCCTTTATTCTGTGGATTAGGAAAGAAGGTTGGCAAATGAATAGACTGATTACAAGCCACACTGGATACCACCTTGGGTATGAAGAATGGATTGGTTCTGAGGAACACCCTGTCCGCATGAAAGATGATGAAAAGCTCCACTGCCATAAGGGCCTATAATTCAGATACCCTTCTAGCTGAAGTAATTGCTAAAAGGAAAGCTGTTTTCCAAGAAAGAAATTTTAAGTCTGCAGTAGCAGCTGGCTTGAAAAGAGGTAGAGCAAGTTTCGCCAAAACAAAGTTAAGGTCCCAGGCTGGGGTTGGAGCTCTCCTGGGTGGTCTCATATTTTTGGCCCCTCTGAGGAACTGCGTGAGCACTGGATGAGAGAAGAGGCGAGATTGTGTTATGAGCTGAAATGGCTAAGGCGTGGATTTTAATGGAGGAAAAAGACAGGCCCTTGTGAAGCATCTCAGTTAAGTATTGTAAAATCTGAGGTAAATTGGGTGCTGCTGTGCTCCTCTCCTCCCTTGAGATTGGTTCCAGGCACAGAATCTTTTCCATTTTTCAGCATAAGATTTTCTAGTACTAGGCCTCCTTGCCTCTAAAATATCGATCATGGGTTTGCTGAAGGATGGTAAAGGAGAGATTATGTAATTAGCCAGGCTGCAAGGATCAGTGTTGGAAGCGGAGGATGCAGAATCTGGTTCTCCTGCTGAGACAGCAGGGAAGGAGTCTGAGGCAGGTGCCATGGAAATAACCGTGACACTGCACAGGAGGGGGTACCAGTGTTGGCGCAGTCTGAAGGAATCAAAATTATCCTTGCTTTGTCCAGTTTGATTTTTAGTAGTACTTTGGAGAGCAGAGGCAGTGGGGGAAGGCATAGACTGATAGTTTTTTCCAGCTGAAGGACAGAGCATCCACTTTTCAGACTTGTTTGTGCGGAGTCCTTATGCAAAATTTGTTCAATTGGTAGTTCTGGGGAGAGGCAAACAGGTCTATATCAGGGCTCCCCCATTTGCTTCTCAACATGTTGAAAATCCTCGGTTTCAGTTTCCACTCATGTGGGTCCATGAGGTTTCTGCTTAGTCCATCTGCCAGTGTATTTAATTTTCCTGGCAGAAATTGAGCTTGTAGGTGCACTTGGTAGCTCAAGACTGTGTTCCACAATGCCATGGCTAGTCTGCAGAGGGGGTAAGAATGTGTACCCCCCCCCCGCTTGTTTATGTACCACAACAGTGGTGGTGTCTATCTTTACCATTAGTTGTCCTGGAAGAATGTGGTCCTTGAAGGCTGTCAGAGCATTCTGTACATCTAACATTTCTTTTTGATCGATATGCAGGTGTATTTGACTTGAGTTCCATTTGCCCTGAATGTACTTCCTTCCAGGTGAGCCCCCCATGCATAGCCTGATGCATCTGTTAGGGTTTGGGTGGCAGGGGGTGGTGTGAAAGGTAGTCCCTTTGTTTTGGTGGAAGGCCTCTGCCCACCAAAGGAACTCTAGGCGTAGGCAAGATATGACAGGAATCATTGTTTCTAGGTCTTAAGAATGTTGACACCATAGGCTTTTTAGATACCACTGTAGTTTCCTCATATGCAGTCTTGCATATGGAATTAGAAGAATGCAGGAGGCCAAGAACCCCAGGGCTTGCAGTATTTGTCTTGCAGATAGCAGGATTTTTGTGGCCACTTGTTTGAAGTAGGTTGTCAAATGAATTTGCTATTCTGGAGTGAGATAGGCCATCTGGGAAGTTGTATTCAAGCATTATCCCAGGAATATAATTTGTTGACCGGGTACCAGGTGTGATTTTTTTCATTTATGGTGTACCCCAGACAAGTTAGAATCCTTTTTACAAAGGCCAGATGATTCAAAAGTATGTCCTGGCTTTCTGCCTGAATTAGACAATCGTCCAGGTATGGGTATATTTGAATATTTCTTTGCTTGCAAAATGCAGTAACTGGAGCTAGGCACTTTGTGAATACCCTGTGTGCAGTAGATAAGCCAAAGGGCAGTGCAGAGAAAGTACAGTTGTGTACACTTACCCATAAATGTAGATGTTAGAGTATATTCACTGTTGCAGTCATTACATTTGGGTAATCTGCTGGCAGGTTGCTCTCAGTCAGCCTGATTAACAAAGTCTTGGGTCCTGCGTCAGTTGCTGTCCCTTCTTCCGTGACATCAGGTCATCAGGGGTATAAAACATGCAGCCGAAGCCATTACATCAGTTTTTCTTGTCCCAGATGTCAGGTGACCCCCAAATGGGGAGCAAAATATATATATATATATATATATATATATATGTATGTATGTATGTAGATAGATATCCACACACATACATATAATAAGAAACACAAATATACCTCCAAACAAAAGCAAATACACCAAAAAGGCTTTTAAGCATAAATAAAAGAAAGAGATATAGTAAAAAAACAAAAAAATGGGGCTGGAGGTAGGGTAACCAGGACTGCAACCGTGAATACACTCAAACATCTGCATTTACGTAATTGTACTATGTTCGTCGTGTATCACTGTTGCAGTCATTACATTTGGGTAGATTCCCAAAGCCAAGGTTGGGAGGATAAATTCATACAGCATTAGAACTAGCTATAATGTCCTGCAAAACAGCAGACGCAAAGCCAGCTCTAGATTTAGAGAAAATTGGTAAGTAATAATGCTTGGTGAAAGTATGAACTGAACTCCAGGTAGCAGCTTCTAGAATATCCCTGGTAGGAACACCACTGAGAAAGGCTGCTGAAGTAGATGCAGCCCTGGTGGAATGAGATCTGATCCCCTGGGGGATAGGTGTTCCATGGTGCTTATAACAGAAATTACTACAATGGCTTATCCATTTAGAAATGGTTTGCTTTGAAATAGCCTTCCCCTCTACCCCTGCAGCAAATGCTACCAGCAGTTCAGATTTTCTTCGAGATTTAGTCCTGTCAAAGTAGAATCCAAGTTGTCTGTGTACATCCAATGAATGCAGAATCTGCTCACCCTTGTTCTGTGGATTGGGAAAGAAAGTTGGCAAATGAACGGACTGATTAAGAGCCACACTGAATACCACCTTGGGCATGAATGATGGATTGGTCCTGAGTGACACCCTGTCCGCATGAAAGATGATGAAAGGCTCCACTGCCATAAGGGCCTGTAATTCAGATATCCTTCTAGCTGAAGTGATTGCTAAAAGGAAGGCTGTTTTCCAGGAAAGAAATTTTAAGTCTGTAGTTGCAGCTGGCTTGAAAGGAGGTAGAGTGAGTTTCTCCAATACAAAGTTAAGGTCCCCATGCAGGGGTTGGAGCTCTCCTGGGTGGTTCTCAAGTTTTTGGCCCCTCTGAGATACTGCTTTAGAAGAGGATGAGAGAAGAGGGGGGGGGGTCTGTGTTGTAATGAGCTGAAATGGCTGAGGCATGGATTTTTATGGAAGAGACAGGCCCTTATGAAGTATCTCAGTTAAGCATTGCAAAATCTGAGGTAAATTTGGCACTGCTGTGCTCATCCCTTGAGATGGATTCCAGGCACAGAATCTTTTCCATTTGTCAGTATAAAAGATTTTCTAGTACTAGATCATCTCTCCTCCAAAATTACATCAATCACAGGTTTGCTGAGGGATGCCAAGGGTGAATTTAATTTGATTAGCCAAACTGCAAGATTCAATATTTGGAGCAGAGGGTGCATAATTTGATTCTCTTGCTGAGACAGTAAGGAAGGTGAGTCAGATGCCATGAAGAAATGTGACACTGCGCAGGAGTAGGTACCCGTGTTAGCAAGGCCAGTCTGGAGCAATCAAATAATTTTTGGCTTGTCCTGTTTGACTTTTAGTAGAACTTTGGAGAGCAAAGACAGAGGGGAGGCATAGACTGATATTTTTTTCCAGCTGAAGGACAGAGCATCCCCTTTCCAGGCTTTTTTGTGCAGAGTTCTTGTGCAAAATTTGCCCAACTGGTAGTTCTGGGGTGAGGCAAAAAGATCTATGTCGGGGGTCCCCCATTTGCATGTCAACATGTTGAAAATCCATGGTTCCAGTTTCCATTCGTAAGGGTCCATGAGATTTCTGCTTAGTTTGTCTGCCAAAACATTCTGTTTTCCTGGCAAGAATTGAGCTTGTAGTTGTACTTGGTAGCTCAAGGCAGTGTTTCACAATGCCATGGCTAGTCTGCAGAGGTGGTAGGAATGTGAACGCCCCTGCTTGTTTATGTACCACATAACCGTGGTGTTGTCCGTCTTTATCAGTAATTGTCCTGGATGAAGGTAGTCCTTGAAGGCTGTCAGTGCATTCGGTACAGCTAGCATTTCTTTTTGATTGATATGAAGGTGCATTTGATTTGGGCTCCATTTGCCCTGAAGGCACTTCCCTGCCAGGTGAGCCCCCCATGCATAGTCTGATGAGTCTGTAGTTAGGGTTTGGGTGGCAGGGGGTGGTGTGAATGGCAGTCCCTTGTTTTGGTGGCAGGTCTCTGCCCACCATAGGAACTCTAGGTGCAGGCAAGGTATGACAGTAAAGTACAGTTTTGTACCTACCATAAATGTAGATGTTCGAAGATCCACATTGCTGCAGTCCTTACATATGGGTAGTCCGCTGTCCTCGGTCGGCCCGAATACCAAAGTATTAGGCTGACGTCGGTCAAGGCGCTTTAGACTGACATCAGAACGTCAGGGTACAAAAGCGCATGACCGACGTCATATCCTCAGTCTTTTCTTGCCCCAGATGTCAGAAGGCCCTAACAACAAAGGCTAAAGCCAAAAAATAACCAACCACCCCTGCACTAACCATATTTACAATATGTACAACCCAAACCACACCACCACCTCTAACTACAGAGGGGAAGGAGGGAGGGTAAATTGGACTGCAGCAATGTGGATCTTGAACATCTACATTTATGGTAGGTACAAAACTGTACTATGTTCTTCATCTCACATTGCTGCAGTCCTTACATATGGGTAGAATCCCAAAGCAGAGGTAAGGGAGGATGGCCAACTAAAA
The DNA here is from genome assembly GCF_019279795.1 of Protopterus annectens. Taxonomy (NCBI): domain Eukaryota; kingdom Metazoa; phylum Chordata; order Ceratodontiformes; family Protopteridae; genus Protopterus; species Protopterus annectens. Next base: position 1,358,402,597 of record NC_056743.1, on the reverse strand, counting down.
GCATTAGGGGCTGCCAAAATGCCCTGTAAAATTGCAGTGGCAAATCCAGCCCTAGATTTAGAGTAAAGTGGAAGGTGGTAATGCTTAGAGAAAGTATGCACTGAACTCCAAGTAGCTGCTTCCAAAATATCTTTAGTAGCCACCCCTTAAAAAGCTGTAGAAGTGGCAGTAGCCCTAGTGGAATGAGGCCTAATCCCAGCTGGAATCTCCTTACCATGATGGGAATAACAGAAAGTAATACAAAAAACAATCCACTTAGAAATAGTTTGTTTTGAAACTGGTTTGCCCTGAGAACCCAAAGCAAAAGAAACAAACAACTGCTGAGACTGCCTGAACCCTTTAGTTCTGCTCAAATAATATCGCAACTGTCTGTGTATATCCAAAGTGTGCAAAATCCTCTCCCCTTTATTTTGGGGTTTGCATAAAAAGTAGGCAAATGAATAGTTTGGTTTAAAGCCACACTAGAAACCACTTTAGGCATAAAAGAAGGGTTAGTACACAAAGACACCCTATCCTTGTGGAAAATTAAGAAAGGCTCAACCGCCATAAGGGCCTGTAATTCAGAAACCCTTCTCGCAGAGGTAATGGCCAACAAAAAAGCAGTCTTCCATGATAAATATTTCAACTCTGCTGTTGCTGCAGGCTCAAAAGGTTGTAGAGTGAGTTTCTCCAACACAAAATTGAGATCCCAAGCAGGAGTAGGAGCTCTACGTGGGGGTCTTATATTCTTTGCCCCTCTAAGGAATTGCTTAAACAAAGGATGAGAAAATAATGGTGGGTCACAGTCATAGTGAGCAGAGATTGCTGCAGCATGAACCTTTATAGAGGAGAAGGACAAACCTTTGTCCAATAACTCAGTAAGGTATTGAAGAGCAACACTTAATTAGGTTTAGAAACATCAAAGTCCTTTGCTGTACTCCAAAATAAAAATCTCCTCCATTTATCTGCGTAAACTTTCCTTGTACTAGGCCTTCTGGCCTCCAAAATAACATTCAAAACTTGTTGTGGAAGCTGAGACCCTCCAGGGTTTAAAACAGAATATGCCAGGCTGTTAGATGTAGAGAGTGAAGTTTGACATTGAGTAAATGACTGTTCTCCTGAGACAGCAGGTGAGGAATCGAAGGCAACGGCCATGGAGGCTTCCGTACCAGACTTCTCAGTAATGGGTACCAGTGCTGTCGAGGCCAATCCGGCGCTATTAAAATCATGTTTGGCTTGTCCTGTCTGACCTTCAGGAGTACCTTTGGGAGGAGAGGCAGAGGTGGAAAGGCATACACGTGAAGATTGCTCCAATTGAATGAGAGAGCATCCACTTTCCAAGCTGTGGGATGAAACCTTTTGTGCAAAACTTTGGCAGCTGGTAATTTAGTGGAGAAGCGAACAGGTCTATGGCTGGGGTCCCGCATAACACTGTCAATTTCTGAAATACATGAGGATCCAATTTCCACTCGTGGGGATCCATAATTTGTCTGCTCAACACATCTGCTAAGGAGTTCTGTGCTCCTGGCAGAAACCTTGCCTGAAGATTTAGCTGTAAACTGAGAGCAGTCTCCCACAAAATCATTGCTTGTCTGCATAGAGGATATGAATGCGTCCCCCGTTGCTTGTTGATGTACCACATGACAGTTGTGTTGTCTGTTTGAATCAACACCTGCCCTGGAAGAAGTAAATCCTTGAAAGCTATCAATGCAAATTGGACTGCTAACATCTCCTTCAAGTTGATATGTAAATGTTGAAGTCTGGCAGGCCACGTGTCTTGTACCCATTTTCCATTTAGATGAGCTCCCCAAGCTTTGTCTGAGGCATCTGTCGTTAGAATCTGACTCACCTCTGGTCGAGTCACAGAGAGTCCCTTGTTTAGGTGACATTCCTGAGCCCACCACAAAAATTCCTTTTGAATGCAAGGTATTATCTGAATGACAGTGTCCAAATCTTGGCAGTGCTGCGTCCATACATTCTTGAGATACCATTGTAGCTTCCTCATATGCAGTTTGGCATTGGGAAGTACCAGAATACAAGATGCCATGAACCCCAAGGCTTGAAGGACTGTCCTTGCAGTCAGCCTGGACTGACGTGACAATTGGTGGAAGTAAAGAGAAAGATTCTTTTGTTTGTCCGGGGTCAAAAAGGCCATCTGGGATGCTGTATTCAGTCTCACACCCAGAAAGCACATGTCCTGAGAGGGTACTAGACTGGACTTTATTTCATTCACAGAATACCCCAGGCATCTTAACACTGCCATCACATACTGTAAATGATGAAGAAGTTCGTCCCTTCCTTGGGCCAGAATCAGGCAATCGTCCAAATAAGGATAGATTTGTATTCCTCTTAGCCTGAAGAAAGCTACCACTGGAGCCAGAACCTTCGTGAACACTCTGGGCACAGTAGATAAGCCAAAGGGCAATGCAGAGAACTGATAATGAGAAGTCCCAGCTCGAAAACGCAGATACTTCCTGCAACTGAGCCTGATAGGAACATGAAGATAAGCCTCCTTGAGATCCAGAGTCACCATCCAGTGATCTTTGCCCAGCAGAGGTAAAAGCTGATGTAACATCAACATTTTGAACTTGGGAATGTCCAGATATGTGTTGAGGATAGATAAATCCAAAATTGGTCTCCACGTGTTCCCTTTCTTTGGTACTAGAAACAGGCGAGAATAAAATCCTAGGCCCACTTCTGGCAGAGGGACCGGTTGTATGGCCCCTAATTGAAGTAGTAGAGAAATTTGTTTGTGAGCCTCTAGTCTTTGCTGCGGAGGAACGTCTGGCATGCCTTTGAAAGGAGGCAAGGTATGGAAATAAAACTTGTAACCTTGGTGTATGATATCCAATACCCATTTGTCTTGGGTAATCAAAATCCAATTTTCCTTGAAGAGTGCCAACCTTCCTCCCAAAGGTGCTGCCAAGCAAGAAGGATCTGGCAGCTGAAAAAGTAGGTCATTGGGCCTGTTTACGAAAGGACTGGCCCCTGCCCTCACCCGAAGATTGTGCAGGTGAACTCCCTGTTCTAGGTCTGAAAGAACCTTGAGCTCTGCCCCTACCATGTCTAGATCTACCCCTAGACTGAGAATCATAAGAAGGATACGTCCACCCCTTAGCAGGCCAATTCCTACTAAACTTTGGAGGCTGAACCTGCAAAAAATCTTTAACAGCCTGCATAGACTTAGCCTTGTCTTCCATCTTCTTCAAGACAAGGATCCACAGGTGAACCAAACAACACATCAGACTGCAAAGGAGCATCCAAAATCCTTGTCTTAACATGGTCAGATAAATTCTGATCCTTCAGCCAGGCGTGCCTGCGAAGAACTGAACCAGTGGCAGCCACCCTAGACGAGGCCTGCACAGCATCAAAACCACATTGTAATGAATGCTTACCCACCTGTTCAGAGACATGCACCAAATCTTGTAATTCTTTACACTCAATGCCTTCCGCCAGAGCATCCACCTTAGACTTCAATTGAGAAAGGAGAAAGTTTTGATATTTCAACATATGAAACTGGCAATTCAAAGCCCTCATAGCTAAGGTAGAAGAAGTATAGACCTTCTTTCCCCATCTATCCAAAGCTCTGGCCTCTTTATCTAGAGGAACCGGATTCTTTACCACAGAGGCCTTAACACCCTTAGGTCCCTGACTAATAGTTTCTGGGTCCGCCCTAGGACTCTTATAAAGATATTTATGAGCCTCAGGCACCCTGTAATACCTATCCGGTTTAACAGGTGCAGGAGGCAGAGAATCAGGATTAAGTGAAGCCTCTGAAAACACATCTTCCACAACATCCAGAACAGGAGGTATAGCCAAGGGCCTGTGTTGGGGTAAAAGCAAAATTCCCTAAGCCTTTTCCGGGAATCAGAGAAGTCCTGACCTTCCCACTTAAAATGTTCCCTCATAGAATGAAGTGTCTCTGAAAAAGAAAAATCCTCTGGAGGAGAAGCAGTAGGAGTGGAATCATCTGCATCAGAATCAGAATAAGGAGAGTACTCCTGCAAGTCTTCAGCAAGACTCTGAAACATCAAGCCTGCTCAAAACTTCCCAATTCTGGCTCCACCCTAGGCCTCATATCAGGAGGGGGCAAAGAACCTCTAATCAGAGTAATCAAATCTTCTGCCATTTTAAGCATGTGCTTCTTAGGCACAGACCCTACTGAACTAGGAGTGACACCAACAGAAGCTAAACCTGGCCTGCCTCTGGGAGAAGCCTTGGAAACAGAAGGAGAGGGCCTAACAACCCTAGGAAGGGAGGGGAGTACAGTAACCTGAGAAGCCCCTTCAGCCTGACCTGCCTCTTGAGAGGCCACATCCTGCAAAATCAAAGTCTCCCCCTGAGACTCCAAAGAAGTCTCCGTCGGAACCACCGGCTCCACTGAAGCCTCTAAAGAACCGGCGTCCGGGACGGACGACTCATCTTGCCTGGGTTTAACTGTTTTGTCTTTGCACTTCTTCGAAGAAGCGGGCGCCGGAGAATCCGACGGCATATTATAATTGCACCGCTTACCGAAGACCAGCCTAGCACAATCTAACCTTCGCTTAATAGTGCGCTTATTGAACCTAGCACAAAAGCGACACCCAACAACATCTTGCTCAGGCCCCAAACAAGGAATGCACAAAGAATGATAATCCCTATGCGGTATCTGTTTCCCACAAGAAATACAGTTATTCACTTTTTCTGACATCCAGTAATACACTGAGGCAAGAAAAAACCAAAATATTCCCCAACGGGGTACTTAGCCAACTTGGATTCGGTCTGAAACTCCGAACTCGAAAAATTTCAGAACGCCGAACAGCACTTGCAACGCTGCTTCTGCATCGGACCATGCGGCAAAAAAGACTGAGGATATGACGTCGGTCATGCGCTTTTGTACCCTGACGTTCTGATGTCAGTCTAAAGCGCCTTGACCGACGTCAGCCTAATACTTTGGTATTCGGGCCGACCGAGGACAGCGGACTACCCATATGTAAGGACTGCAGCAATGTGAGATGAACATTCATTGTTTCCAGGCTGTGACAATGTTGACTCCAACTTTTTAAGCATCACTGAAGTTTCCTCATATGCAGTCTTGCATATGGAATTAGAAGAATGCATGAGGCCATGAACCCCAAGGCTTGCAGTATTTGCCTTGCAGATAGCAGGGTTTTTGTGGCTGCAAGTTTGAAGTCACCAAATGAATTTGCTTTGCTGGTGTAAGAAGCGCCATCTGGACAGTTGTATTCAAGCTTGCACCCAGGAATGTAATTTTTTGAGAGGGTACCATTTGAGATTTTTTTGTTTATGGTGTACCCTAGACAGGTTAGAAGTCTTTTTTACAAATGCCAGACATTTTAGAAGAATGGCCTGGTTTTCTGCCTGAATTAGACAATCGTCCAGGTATGGATATATTTGAATATTTCTTTGCCTGCAAAATGCAATTACTGGAGCCAGGCACTTTGTGAATATGCTGGGCACAGTGGACAAGCCAAAGAGCAGTGCAGAGAACTGATAATGCATGCAGCCTGCTTTGAAATGTATGAATCTTCTGCAAGAATCCCCGACTGGGATATGCAGGTAAGCCTCAAGTCGAGAGTTGCCAACCAAGCATCCTTGCCTAGCATAGGAAGTAAATGGTGAAGAGTCAGCATCTTAAATTTTGGAATGTCCAGATAGGTGATTATAGAAGACAGATCCAGAATTGGACACCATGATTTGTCTTTTCTGGGTACCAGGAAAAGTCTGGAACAGAAACCTTGTCCCTTTTCCTCTTTTGGTACAAGCTGAATAGCCCCCATGTTTAGGAGGGAAAGTACTTGTTTCTGAGCCTCTGCCTACTGATTTTGGGGCAGGTCTGGCCACCCATTTGGAGTTGGCAGCTTGTGGAAATGAAATCTGTATCCCTGGGACACTATTTAAAACCCATTTGTCCTGGGTTATAAGTTGCCAGTTTCTTGAATGAAGAGCCAGTCCCCCCCCCCCGAGGGGCAGCTAAGAGGTAAGTGCTTGGTAATTTCAAAGGGAAGTCATTGAGACTGCTTACCATAGGGTGGTGCCTTGTTGTTTCCAGATTTGGAAGTGGAAGCACCCCATTGCTTAGTTCTGAAAGTCCCTTGGGACTGAAACCTGGTGGTTTTGGAACACCTAGATTTGGCCGTAGTGGCTCTGAAAGGAGCTGGAAAGGACCAGTTCTTAGTAGACCAATGCCTACTAAATCTAGGAGGTTGCACTTGTAAGAACTCTTTCACAGTTTGCATAGATTTAGCTTCATCTTCCATCTTTTTTAGAACTTCAGCCTTATTGCCAAATAAGCGGTCCTGCTGTAAAGGAGCATCCAAAAGTTTTGCTTTAACATGATCAGGCAGAGATTGCTTCTTAAGCCAAGCATGCCTTCTAAGCACAGACCCAGTAACAGCAGCCCTACAAGAGGCCTCTAAGGAATCAAAACCACACTGCAAAGTATGTTTGCCAACGTGTTCAGCTGAATGCAATAAATCCTGCAAGTCTTTATTCCCCACAGTCAGAAATCAATATTTTCTGTTTAAGCAGTCCCATTATATGTTGTTGATATTTTAGCATATGGAATTGACAGTTTAAAGCCCTGATTGTCAAGGTTGCAGACGTATAAACCTTCTTACCCCATCTATTCAGCACCCTGGAATCTCTTATCAGGAGTAGGATTTTTAGCAGTAGAAGCCTTAATACCCTTGGGATCCTGAGAAATGGACTCAGGATCAGCAGCAGGATTTTTCAAAAGAAATATGTGGGAAGTCAGAAACCCTGTAATATGTCTGGCTTACTAGAAGCCAGAAGCAGGAATCAGGAGCCATGCTTGATTCCGAGAACACATCAACAATGTCTAATACAGGAGGTATTGCCAAACGCCTATGCCGAGGAAGAAAATCCCTAAGCCTCTTTTTTTTATTCAGAGAAGTCCTGACTCTCCCAGTGAATGTTCCCTTAAAGTATGCAAAGTCTCTCCAAAAGAGTAATCCTCAGGAGATGATGCAGATGGGATGGATTCCTCTGCATCAGAATCCTCATAAGGTGGAATAGAAAATTCCTGATCAGCAGAGGAATCAGAAGAAATGGAAACCTGATCTGAAGATTCATAATCAGTGCCTTACCTAGGCCTCTTAGCGGGGGGAGGGGGGAGGGGGTTGGGAACTCCTGATCAAGGTAATTAAGTCCTCAACTATTTTGATAATTTGTTTTTTAGGCAGAGGGGCCTGTGCACGTGGCTCGTGTCGATTTTTTAGACATAGAAATCGTTTTTGACCTTGTTTTTGTTGATGGCGGTTTAATATAAAAATGTTGAGGCCTGAAAACACCCTCAGAAGCCGGTGCCTGCTCAGCGGCTTCGGACCCATCCAAGGGAGAGACATCCACAAGTTCAATACTTTGCGAAGCTCGTGGCATACCGGACTCCGAATGGGTCTCAGTAGAGGCCTGCGACTCAAAAGTATTGGGTATCAGGGGCTGCAAAAGCTCCTCACTGAGTACCAGCAAACAGGCGACTGGCTTAGAAGCTTTGTCGTTGGTTTTGGACCACGACGGTCTTTATCCTTGTGTTTTTACTCCAGTAGTCTGACTGCTAACCGATGACATTTCAGTGCTGTTAAATCTTGAACCAAAATATTTAAAAGCAAAAATATACAGACGCTTAATAATGCGTTGGGTAAATTTAGCACAAAACCAACAGCAAGGCACATTGTGATCAGGGCCTAGGCAAGGAATACAGTACAAATGAAAATCCTTGAGGTATTTGCTTCGGTAAGGAGCAAGAAAAAGTTTCCCCAACAGGGTACTTTAGCTTTAGTTTGAGGACTTCGGTTCAGAAACTTGAAAACGAAAATTTCAGGAGTCCACCGGCACTTGTGAATTGCTTCTGTTTTGGGCACTGCACGGCAATAAAGACAGATTAAAATAGTGTCAGCTGCATGTTTTATACCCATGATGACCCGACGTCATGGAAGAGAAAACAGCAACTGATGCGGGACCCAAGACTTTGTTATTCAGGGCAACCTGCCAGCAGATTATCCAAATGTAATGACTGCAACAGTGAAACACGAAGAACATCCTATGCAGAGTCCTCATAAGTAGGTATGGACAACTCCAGATCATTAGAAGAGTCAGAAGAAAAAGTCCTGTTCAGAAGATTCATAGTCAAATTCAATCCTAGGCCTCTTGGGGGGGGGGGGGGTGACTACCCCTGATTAGAGTAATTAAATCTTCAGCCATTTTGATCATTTTTTAGGCATAGGGGCCTGAACATGTGGCCTGGGCATCGGATTTTTAGACAGATCAAGATTTAGGCCTTAATAATGAAGTTGGAGTCTGTTTAATATGCAAGTCTGTAGGCCTGAATACACCCTCAGAAGCCAGTGCCTGCTCAGCAGCTCCGGACCCATTCAAGGTAGAGACATCCGCGGGTTCCATATGTGAAGTATCTCTCTGCATACCAGACTCCGAATGGGTCTCAGTAGAGGCCTGCAAATCAGTAGTGGGTATCAGGGGCTGCGAAAGCACCTCAATGAGTACCAGCGAACTGACTGGCTTAGGAGCGTCGTCAGCAGTTTTGGACCTCAAGGGCCTGCCTTTCTTTGTGTTTTTTCGGTATTCTGGTAGTATGATGGCCAACAGACGTCATTTCTGGATAATTAAACAGAGAACAGAAATATTTTGAAGCAAAAATGTACAGACGACAGTGCACTGATTAAAGCACAAAACCGACAGCAAGGTACGTCGTGGTCAGAGCCTAGGTAAGGAATACAGTACAAATGAAAATCCTTATGAGGTATTTGCTTCCTACAAGTAATACAATTAACTTTTACTGACATCAGTAAGAAGCAAGAGTTTCCCCAACCAGGTACTTGGCTTTAAGTTGAAGACTTCGGTTCTGAAACTCGAAAATGAAAATTTCAGGAGTCGGCCGACCGGCACTTGCAAAACTGCTTCTGGCACCGTGCAGCAAGGAAGACTGATGTAATGGCGTCAGCTGCATGTTTTATACCAGACAACCTGATGTCATGGAAGACAGGACAGCAACTGATGCAGAACCCAAGACTTTGTTAATCAGGCCGACTGAGGGCAACCTGCCAGCAGATTACCCAAACGTAATGACTGCAACAGTGAAACACGATGAACATCTATAGTGCATGTAGCCTGCTTTGAAACATAGGTATCTTCTGCAGGATTCCCTGATTGGGATGTGCAGGTATGCTTCTTTTAAATCTAGTGTTGCCAACCAGGCATCTTTGCCTAGCATACGAAGTAATTGAAGAGTCAGCATCTTGAATTTTGAAATCTCCAAAAAGGAGTAGACAGGTCCAGGATAGGACGCCATGAATTGTCTTTTCTGGGTACCAGGAAAAGTCTCTAGTAGAAACCTTGTCCCTTTTCCTCTTCTGGTACCAGTTGAATAGCCCCCATGCTTAAGAGAGAAAGTACTTGTTTTTGGGCCTCTGCCCACTGATTTGGGGGGGTAGGTCTGGCCACCCATTTGGTGTTGGCAACATGTGGATGTGAAATCTGTATCCCTGGGACACTATTTAAAACCCATTTGTCCTTGGTAATGAGTTCCCAATTCTTTGCATGAAGAGCAATCTACCCCCCAAAGGGGCAGTCAGTTGATAAGTGTTTGGAAATTTTAAAATGAAATCATTGAGACAGTTTACCATAGGGTGGAGTCTTATTCCCAGACTTGGAAGTGGAGGGCCCCCCCGCCCCCCCCCCCCCACTGCTTAGTTCTGAGAGTTCCCTGGGACTGAAACCTGGTATTTTTGCTGTGTCTGGGCTTGGCTTGAGAAGACCTGGAAGGGCCTGGAAAGGACCAATTCTTAGAGGGCCAGTGCCTACTAAATCTAGTAGGATGAACTTGTAAAAAATCTATAACAGTTTGCATAGATTTAGCTTTATCTTCCATCTTTTTAAGAACTTCCTCAGCCTTGTTGCCAAACAGGCAGTCCTGATTTAAAGGAGCATCCAACAAATTTGCCTCAACATGATCAGGCAAAGAGTGCTCCTTAAGCCAAGCATGCCTTCTGAGCACAGACCCAGGAACAGCAGCCCTGCAAGAGGCCTCTAATGAATCAAAACCACATCGCAAAGTATGTTTTCCAACCTGTTTGGCAGAATGCATTAAATCCTGTAATTCTTTATTTTCCACACAGTCCAGAATCATAATTTTCTGTTTAAACAGTCCAATAACATGTTGCTGATATTTTAACATATGAAACTGGCAGTTTAAAGCCCTAATGGCCAAGGTTGCAGAAGTGTAAACCTTATTACCCCATCTATCCAGCACCCTGGAGTCTCTATCAGAAGGGGTAGGATTTTTAGCAGTAAAAGCCTTAATGCCCTTGGGCCCCTGTGAAATAGGCTATCTGCAATAGGATTTTTGAAAAGGAACTTGGACTCCGGGACCCTTGTAATATCTGCCAGGTTTTTTGGGAGCAGGAGGCAGGAATCAGGGGCCAAACTAGACTCCGAGAAAGCATCATCAACAATGTCTAGTATAGGAGGAATAACTAAAGGCCTATGCTGAGGTAGAAGGAAAACCCTAAGCCTCTTTTTTGAATCAGAAAAATCTTGGCTTTCCCACTGGAAATGCTCCCTTGGAGTATGTAAGGATTTCCCAAAAGAAAAATCCTCAGGAGGGGAAGCAGAGGGAATAGAGTCCTCTGCATCAGAATCCTCATAAGTAAGGGCAAATCAGGATCATCAGAAGTCAGAAAAAACAGAATCCTGATCAGAAGATTCATAATCAACCTCAGTCCTAGGACTCTTAAAGGGGGTTTGGCTACCTCTGATTAGAGTTATTAGATCTTCAGCCATTCTTATTTGTTTTTTAGGCATAGAGGCCTGAGCATGTAGCCTGGGCGTCAATTTTTTAGACAAGGATCGTGATTTAGGCCTAAGTAATGAAGGAGGCATCTATTTAATATGCTAGTCCATAGGCCTGAATACACCCTCAGAAGCCGGTGCCTGCACAGCGGCTCTGGACCAATCCAAGGTAGAGACATCCACGGGTTCCATAGTTGAAGCATCTCACGGCATACTGGACTCCGAATGGGTCTCAGAGGCCTGCGAATCAGAAGTAGTAGGTATCAGGGGCTGCCTAGAGTACCGGCAAACTGGTGACTGGCTTAGAAGCGTTGTTGGCAGTTTTGGACCTCGGCGGCCTGTGTCTATCTTTGCATTTTTTTGGAATCCCGGTAGTCGGATGGCTAACAGACTACATTTCTGGATAATTAAACAGAGATCCGAAATATTTAGAGGTGAAAATATACCAGATAGTGCACTGATTTAAAGCACAAAACTGACAGCAAGGTACGTTGTTGTCAGGGCCTAGGCAAGGAATACAGTACGAATGAAAATCTTTGAGGTATTTGCTTTCCACAAGTAATGCAATTACTAACTCTTATTGACATTGGTAAGGAGCAAGAAAAAAGTTTTCCCCAATGGGGTACTTAGCTTTAGTTGAAGACTACGGTTCTGAAACTCTAAAATGAAAATTTCAGGAGTCGGCCGACCAGGACGTGTGAACTGCTTCTGCTTCGGGCACCGAACATCAAGAAACACTGATGCAATGGCATCTGCTGCATGTTTTATGCCCCTGACAACCTGACGTCATGAAGAAGGGACAGCAACCAACGCAGGACCCAATACTTTGTTAATCAGGCCGACTAAGGGCAACCTGCAAGCAGATAACCAAAATGTAATAACTGCAACAGTGAAACACTAAGAACATCAGTCTTGAATTAAAAACCTTGTCCCCTTTGATCTGCTGGGACAGGTTGAATAGCCCTGATACTGAGGAGAAATAGCACTTGTTTTTGGGCCTCTGCCCACTGATTTGGGGGAGGTCTGGCCATTCACTTGGGGATGGGAATAAGTGAAAGGGGAATCTGTATCCTAGGGAAACTGTTTAAAACCCATTTGTCCTGGGTAAAGAGTTCCCATTTTTTTTGCATGCAGGATGAGCTTTCCTCCTAAGGGAGCAAGTAGTAGAGCAGGGCTCGGAAGAGTTAAGGATAAGTCACTGAGCCACTTTTTCCATAGGGGTGAGGCTTACTACTCCCTGCTTTGGAAGTGGGAGCCCCCCACTGCTTAGATCTGTGCATAGCCTGAGACTAAAGTCTTGGTGGTCTGCTGCTCCTGGGTTTGGACTGAGAAGGCCTGAAAGGGACTGGAAAAGACAAGTTCTTTCAAGGTTAATGCTTACTGAATCTAGGAGGCTGTACTTGTAAGAAATCTAACGGTCTGCGTAGATGTAGCTTTTTCCTCCATCCTTTTGAGGACCTCTTCTGCTTTGCCAAAAAGGCGGTCTTGGTTTAAGTGTGCATCCAGTAATTTAACTTCAACTGGATCTGGCAAGTTTTGTTCCTTAAGCCAAGCATGCGTTCTATGTACAGACCCAGTGACAGCAGACCTGCAAGATGCTTCAAGCATCAAAACTACATTGCAAAGTATGTTTGACAGCTTGTTCAGCAGACTGCATTAACTCTTGCAAATGTGTGTATTCAGCAGTCAGGAATCAACATAAAGTACAGTTTTGTACCTACCATAAATGTAGATGTTCGAGGATCTCCATTGCTGCAGTCCTGACATAAGGGTATTCCGCTGCCCACCATTGGCCCGAACACCAAAGGGCTAGAACCGGCGTCGGTCATCGGCGCTCGAGACTGACAGTACGTGCCAGTACAAATGCGCATGACCGACGCCATAACCTCAGTCTTTCTTGCCTCAGACGTCAGAATGCAAAAAAAAAACACCACCCAAACCTCAACCTAAAAGGAAAAAGGGGGAAGGAGGGAGGGAAAATTGGACTGCAGCAATGGAGATCCTCGAACATCTACATTTATGGTAGGTACAAAACTGTACTATGTTCTTAGTCTCCCATTGCTGCAGTCCTGACATAAGGGTAGAATCCCAGAGCAACGGAAAAAAGGGAGGCTGGTCAACTAAATAGCAGTAGGAGCTGCTGACATGCCCTGTAAGATTGCAGTGGCAAACCCAGCCCTAGACCTAGAATAAAGAGGTAAATGATAATGCTTTGTAAAGGTATGTACAGAACTCCAAGAAGCTGCTTCTAGAATGTCTTTAGTAGCTACCCTCTCAAAAAGCAGTAGAAGTGGCGTAGCCCTAGTAGAATGAGGCCTGATCCCAGCTGGAACATCCTCACCATGATGAGAGTAACAAAAAGCAATACAATGGCTAATCCACTTGGAAATAGTTTGTTTTGAGACAGCTTTCCTCGTGAAGTCAAAGCAAAAGAAACAAATAATTGTTGAGAACTCCTGAACTCTTTGGTTCTGCTCAAATAATACCTCAACTGCCTATGTACATCCAAAGAATGCAAAACTTTTCCCGTCATTTTGGGGGTTAGCATAAAAAGTAGGCAAATGTATAGACTGGTTCAATGCCACATTAGAAATCACTTTAGGCAGAAAAGTAGCATTAGTACGTAAGGAAACCCTGTCATTGTGAAAAATCAGAAAAGGTTCCACTGCCATGAGGGCCTGTAATTCAGATACCCTTCTAGCAGAAGTAATAGCCAACAAAAAAGCAGTCTTCCAAGACAAGAACTGCAATTCAGCTGTAGCTGCAGGTTCAAAAGGAGGCAGAGTCAGCTTTTCCAAAACAAAATTAAGATCCCAGGTAGGAGTAGGAGCTCTCCGTGGGGGTCTGATATTCTTTGCCCTCTAAGAAACTGTTTAACCAATGGATGTGAAAATAAAGGAGGGTCACAATCATAGTGAGCAGAAATAGCTGCAGCATGCACTTTACAGAAGAGAAGGACAAACCCTTGTCCAATAAAACAGTCAAATATTGCAAAGTACAACTCAAATTAGGCAATTCGACATCAAAGCCTTTAGCTGAACTCCAAAGAAAAAATCTCTTCCATTTACCAGCATAAACTTTTCGAGTACTAGGACGCCTGGCTTCCAAAATAACATCCAAAACTTGTTGAGGGAGCTGAAGGTCCTCCTTCTCTAAAACAGAATGCCAGGCTGTCAGGCAGGGAGTGCACCCTGACATTGAGAAAATGATTGTTCTCCTGAGACAATAAATGAGGAATCTGTGGCAATGGCCAAGGTGGTACATGAATCAAGCTCCTCAACAGAGGGTACCAATGCTGACGAGGCCAATCTGGTGCTATAAGGATCATGCAAGGCTTGTCCCTCCTGACTTTCAACAGCACCTGTGGAAGAAGAGGCAAAGGAGGAAAAGCATACACGTGAAGGTTGCTCCAACTGAAGGATAGTGCATCTATTTTCCAGGCTTTGGATGAAATAGCCTTGTGCAAAACAGTGGCAGTTGGAAATTCAGAGGAGAAGCAAACAGATCTATGTCCGAGTTCCCAAGCCATTGTCAACTGAAGAAATACCTGAGGGTCCAATTTCCATTCGTGAGGATCCACAATCTGTCTGCTCAGAACATCTGCTAAAGAATTTTGTGCTCCTGGCAGAAACTGTGCTCGAAGAGTGATGTGCAGATTCAAAGCAGTTTCCCACAACAGCATTGCTTGTCTGCAAAGAGGGTAAGAATGAGTTCCCCCTTGCTTGTTGATGTACCACATGACCGTCGTGTTGTCTGTTCGAATCAACACCAGTCCTGGTTGAAGTAGGCTTTGAATCCTCCAAAGCAAATTGAACTGCCAGCATCTCTTTCATGTTGATATGCAAGTGAAGTAGCTCTGGGGCCCAAAGGTCTTGAATCCATTTTCCTCTGAAATGAGCTCCCCAGGCTGACTCAGAGGCGTCTGTCGTTAATATCTGACTTGCCTCTGGTTGGGTCACAGAGAGCCCCTTGTTTAGGTGACATTCCTGAGCCCACCACAGAAATTCTCTCTGAATGCAAGGTAGGATCCAAATGACAGTGTCCAAATCATGGCAGTGTTGAGTCAAAACGTTCTTGAGATACCATTGCAGCTTCCTCATATACAGTTTGGCATTGGGAAGTACTAGAATGCAAGATGCCATGAACCCCAAGGCTTGAAGGACTGTCCTTGCAGTCAGCCTGGACATTACTGATAGCTGTTGGAAGTATAGGTGAAGATTCCTTTGTTTGTCCGGGGTAAGAAATGCCATCTGAGCAGCTGTATTCAGTTTCACACCCAGAAAACACATCTCTTGTGAGGGTACTAGACTGGACTTTATTTCGTTCACAGAATACCCTAGGCATCTGAAAACTGTCATTACATACTGCAGATGTTGAAGAAGTTCGTGCTTGCTTTGAGCCAGAATCAAACAGTCGTCCAGATAAGGATAAATTTGAATTCCTGCTAGCCTGAGAAAAGCTATTACTGGAGCCAGGACTTTCGTGAATACCCTGGGCAGTAGACAAGCCAAAGGGCAATGCAGAGAACTGATAATGCAAATTCCCATTCGAAACCGCAGGAATTTCCTGCAACTGGGCCTGATAGGAATGTGAAGATAGGCCTCTTTGAGATCCAGAGTCACCATCCAGTGATCTTTGCCCAGCATAGGTAACAGCTGTTGCAGCGTTAACATCTTGAATTTTGGAATTTCCAGAAAGGTATTTAGAATGGACAAGTCCAGAATTGGTCTCCAAGTATTTCCTTTCTTTGGCACTAAGAAAAGACGTGAATAAAACCCCGCCTCTTTCTGCAGAAGGTACTTCCTGTATTGCTTCCAACTGAAGCAGAGAAGAAATTTGAGTCTGCGCTTCCAGTTTTTGCTGACGAGGCACATCCGGCATACCTTTGAAAGGAGGGAATGTGTGAAAATAAAATTTGTAGCCTCGATTTATTATGTCCAATACCCATTTGTCTTGGGTAACCAAATGCCAATTCCTTTTGAAAAATCTCAGTTTTCCTCCCAAAGGGGCTGCCAGCAAGGCAGAGTCTGGCAGCTGAAGACACGGGTCATTGGGTCTGTTTCCGAAAGGACTGACCCCTGCACTCCCCAGCAGAAGGGGTAGAAGAACTCAAAGACCTAGAAGTAACAGGGCCCTGAGAGGAAGCCCTACCCCTACCTCGCCTCGACCTGCCCCTAGACTGATAATCCGAAGAGGGGAAAGACCAACCCTTAGCAGGCCAATTCCTACTGAACTTAGGGGGCTGAACCTGTAAAAAAAATCCTTAACTGTCTGCATAGACTTAGCTTTTTCCTCCATTTTTTTCAAAACTGACTCTACTGGAGGACCAAAAAGAACAGATTATAGAGGAGCATCCATAATTCGAGCCTTAACATGCTCTGACAAGGTCTGATCTTTAAGCCAAGCATGCCTACGAATGACTGAACTAGTAGCAGCCACCCTGGAAGAAGCCTGTAAAGCATCAAAACCAAACTGCAAAGAATGCTTACCAACTTGGTCTGAAGCATGCACTAAATCCTGAAGCTCCTTACATTCAATACCTTCAGCTAAAGCATCTACTTTACATTTCAATTGGCCCAGCAAATAATTTTGATACCGAAGCATATGAAACTGACAATTTAAAGCTCTCATAGCCAAAGTAGAAGAGGTATACAGTTTTTTACCCCACTTATCCAGGGCCCTAGCATCCTTGTCCAGAGAAACTGGATTCTTAATCACAGAAGCCCTAACCCCTTTGGGGCCTTGAGTAATAGTTTCTGGATCAGCCCTAGGACTCATAAGTACTTGTGAGCTTCCGGAACCCTGTAGTATCTGTCTGGTTTAACCGGGGCAGGAGGCAGAGAATCTGGGTTAAGGGCAGCCTCAGAAAACACATCCTGAACAACATCCAGTACAGGGGGAATAGCCAAGGGCCTATGCTGAGGCAAAAACAAGAATTCTCTCAGTCTTTTACGGGAATCAGAATAATCCTGGCCCTCCCATTTGAAATGTTCCCTCATGGAATGCAAAGTCTCAGAGAAAGAAAAATCTTCTGGAGGGGACTTGAGGGAGTAGAGTCCTCAGCCTCGAATCAGAATAGGGAGGAAATCCTGAAGTTCTTCTACAGAGGAATCTGACTCATTGGAAGACTGAACCAAACCCTCCAACTCTGGCTCTACCCTCGGCCTCTTCGCAGGGGGCATAGAACCCCTAATTAAAGTAATCAAATCTTCAGCCATCTTTAACATGTGCTTCCTAGGAGCTGGACCCTGGGGACACGCACCAACAGGGGCAGACTTAGACTTAGAATGGGCTTTGCTATGAGAAGGAGGAGGCCTAACTACCCTATGAGGAGGGAACCACCGACATCAGAGAAGCACCCCAGCCTGGCCTAACACAGGAGAAGCCACTTCCTGCAGTAACAAAGGCTCCCCTTGAGACTCGGTAAACTTTCAGAAGGAGCCGCTGAAGTAGCCAGTGGTACTACAGAACCGGCGTCCGGAGTGGCCCTCATCCTGTTTGGACCGCAAAGACTTTTCTTTGCGTTTCTTAGAAGAACCAGTCGTCGGAGAATCCGGCGGCATGTTATAATTACAACGCTTACCAAACACTAGCCTAGCACAGTCTAACCGACGTTTAATAGTACGCTTGTTAAAAGTAGCACAAAAGCGACACCCAACAACGTCGTGCTCAGGCCCTAAACAAGGAATGCAGAGTGAATGGTAATCCCTATGAGGAATCTGTTTCCCACAAGAAATACAGTTATTAACTTTTTCTGACATCCGTCAATACTGAGGCAAGAAAAGACAAAAATGTCCCCAAAGGGGTACTTAGCCCAACTTGGTCTCCGGTCTGAAACTCGAAAACCGACAATTCCAGAACGCCGAACGGCACTTGCAAATGCTGCTTCTGCTTAGGGACCATGCGGCAAGAAAGACTGAGGTTATGGCGTCGGTCATGCGCATTTGTACTGGCACGTACTGATGTCAGTCTCGAGCGCCGATGACCGGCGCCGGTTCTAGCCCTTTGGTATTCGGGCCGATGGTGGGCAGCGGAATACCCTTATGTCAGGACTGCAGCAATGGGAGACGAAGAACATCTTTCTGTTTAAAGTAGTCCCATAATATGCTGCTGATACTTTAACATATGAAACTGGCAATTTAAAGCCCTAATAGCCAAAGTAGCAGATGTGTATACCTTCTTACCCCACCTCTCTAAAGCTCTAGAGTACCCATCAGAAGGTGTAGAATTTTTAGCTGTAGTAGCCTTAATGCCTTTTGGTCCTTGGGAAATGGTCTCTGGATCCACAGTAGGATTCTTCAATTTGTTGAGTCAGGTACTCTGTAGTACCTGTCCGATTTCCTGGCAGCTGGAGGCAAAGTGTCTGGGGTAAGGCTGGATTTCAAGAAAACATCTACAATCTTTAGAAGAGGTGGGATAGTTAGAGACCTGTGTTGAGGCAGAAGTAAAAATTCCCCAAGTCTCTTTTTGGACTCCGAATAGTCCTGGCTTTCCCAGTGGAAATGCTCCAAGTGCATGCAAGGTTTCACCAAAAGAAAAATCTTTTGGAAGGGAAGCAGAGGGAATGGAATCCTCTGCATCAGAATCTTCAAGTAGATAAGGGTAAATATCAGATTCCTGATCAGAAGAATCAGAAAAGAAATCAGTTCTAGGTCTCTTAGAGGGGGAAGGCTGGCTTCCCCTAATAAAGTTAATAAGGTCTTCCGCCATTCTAATCATTTGTTTTTGAGGCATATGGGCCTGAGAATGCAGTTTGGTCGGTTTTGTAGGCGTAGTGAGAGCTTTAGGCCTAAGTAATTCAGTACTCTTAGCTTGAAACAAAGTAGTCTGTTTAATATGAAAATCGGTAGGCCTGAATACACCCTCAGAAGCCGGTGCCTGCACAGCAGCTCCGGACCCATCCAAGGTAGAGACATCCACAGTTTCCATAGTCAAAGAAGCATCTTGCGTCATACCGGACTCCGAATGGGTCTCAGTATAGGCCTGCGAATCTGTAGTAGCGGGCATCAGGGGCTGCGAAAGCACCTCACCAAGTATCGGTGGACTGGCAACTAGATTAACGGAAGCATCGTTGGCAGTTTTGGACCCATGTGGTCTATCTTTACTTTAAGATCGGTAGTCAGATGGCTTAACGAAGCCATTCCGGTGTACGGAGATAGAGAACAGAAGTATTTAGCTACAAAAATAGCCTGATGAATAGTTCAGGCATTGAACAAGGCACAAAACAGACAGCAAGGGATGTCGTGGTCTGGGCCTAAACAGGTGATGCAGTAAGAATGAAAATCTGAGGTATTTGCTTTCCACAAGCAAGACAATTGTTGATTTTTCCTGACATCAGTTAAGGATCCCCAATGGGGTACTTTTATATTTGAAGACTTTAGGTCTGAAACTCGAAAACGAAAATTTCAGGAGTCGGATGACCGGCACTTGAACTGCTTCGGTTTTGGGTACCATATGGCAAGAAAGACTGATGTAATGGCATCGGCTGCATGTTTTATACCCCTGATGACCTGATGTCATGGAAGAAGCGCCAGCATCAGATGCAGAAATTCGAAGACTCTGGTATCCAAGCCAGCTGAGGGCTACCTGCAGGCAGAAAACCCAAATGTGATGACTGCAACAGTGAAACACTTAGAACATCAGATAGCAAGGAACGTTGCGGTCTGGGCCTAAACAGGTGATGCATTAAGAATGAAAATCTCTGTGGATTTGCTTTCCACAGGCAAGACAATTCTTAACTTTTTCTGACATCGGTTAGAGCAAGAAAAAAGGATCCGCAATGGGGTACTTGGCTTTAGAAGACCATGTTTATTCAATTTGTAAATTGAAAATTCAGGTAGCTGCTGACCGGCACTTGCAAAACTGCTTTTTTGGGATCCTCGGCAAGAAAAACTGATGTAATGGTGTCGGCTGCCTGTTTTTATACCCCTGACGACCTGACGTCAGTCCTGGAGCGACAGCAACCAACACAAATACCAAGTCTCTAGTATTCAGGCCAACTGAGGGCAACCTGCAGGCAGATAACCCAAGTGTGATGACTGCAACAGTGAAACAAGACCATCAGTGGACGCAAGTCTTAGAGGGCTCAAAAACCTGTTAGGTTGGAGCAGAGAACAATTTACTAGTGCCATAGTCTGCGCACCACCCTCTCCACATCAGACAGGCTTCTAGAAGACAGAGAATAGGGTTGGCAGATCTCAAAGTAGGGGAGACCATCAGAAGTTCAATGGACCAGCTCCCAGTCAGTTTTTCAGCTCCTACCTTCTTTCCCATCCTATCTATATACTTATCTTTATCAGTGGGTAGAAGTGAGGCAGAAGGCAGCAGTCTAGACTGCTTATCTGCAGTGGTGGCAATCACAGCTGGGTCTGCCAAGGGTGGTTTAACCAGGAATTCTTAGTCCCCTGATACTTCATAGAAGCAATCAGGATGCTTAGGGGCTGGAGTGAAGGCATGCAAGTAAGCAGGCAGAAAGTACAGTTGTGTACCTACCATAAATGTAGATGTTAGAGTGTATTCACTGTTGCAGTCATTACAATTCGGTTATCCTGCTGGCAGGCTACCCGCAGTAGGCCTGAGTTCCAAAGTCTAGGTCCAACATCAGTTGCTGTTGCCTCTTCCCTGACGTCAGTGCGCCAGGGGTATAAAAGATGCAGCAGATGCCATTTTCTTCAGTTTTTCTTGCCCCAGATGTCAGGTGCCCCAAAATTGGTAGGCTAATTTATGCCAATAAGCATGCATGCACATAAAACAACCTTTCCTTCATCTACAAGCAAATACACCACATAGGTTGTATAGGACAGAGAAGTACAGATAAATCCCAGCAAAGAAAAGGGGGCATGGAGGGAGGGTAACCTGGACTGCAACAGTGAATACAATAACATCTACATTTATGGTAGGTACACAACTGTACTATGTTCATAGTGTTTCACTATTGCAGTCATTACCATTGGGTTGGATCCCAAAGCTAAGGCTGGGAGGCTGGAGCTAAATAGAATTAGGAGAGGCTATAAGGCCCTGTAGAACTGCAGTGGCAAAACCTACCCTGGATTTAGAGTAGAGAGGTAAGTGATAGTACTTTGTAAAGGTATGCACTGAACTCCAGGTTGCAGCCTCTAAGATGTCTTTGGTTGGTACTCCTCTGAGAAAGGCTGCTGAAGTGGCTGCTGCTCTGGTTGAGTGTGGCCTAATGTCCTTAGGCACTGATTTGCCATGTGAATAGCAGAAATGAATGCAGTGGCCTATCCACTTTGAAATAGTCTGTTTAGAGATAGGCTTTCTTTGTGATGCTGCAGCATATGCCACTAGGAGTTGTTCAGTCTTTCTGAAAGCTTTAGTTCTGTCCAGGTAGAAGCGTAGCTGTCTGTGAATGTCCAAGGAATGCCGAATTCTCTCACCCTTATTCTGTGGGTTTGGATAAAAAAATAGGCAAATCAATTGTTTGGTTAAGGGCCACACTGGACACTACCTTAGGCATAAATGTAAGGTTTGTCCTCAGCGAAACCCTGTCTGGATGGAAAATGATACTGTTCCACAGCCATGAGTGTCTGTAACTCTGAGACTCTTCTAGCGGAGGTTATTGCTAGGAGCAGAGCTGTTTTCCAGGATAAGAATTTTATGTCAGCTGCAGAGGCTGGCTCTAACGGAGGTAGTGTGAGTTTTTCCAAGACATAGTTGAGGTCCCATGCAGGTATTGGTGCTCTCCTTGGAGGTCTTATGTTTTTGGCCCCTCTGAGGTACTGTAGAGTGGCCATCCTACTGAGGTAGGATGTGAAAAAATAGGTGGTTCTGTATTGCAATGAGCTGAAATGGCAGAAGCATGAATTTTAATTGATGAAAAAGAAAGGCCTTTATCCAGCATTTCAGTTAAGTATTGTAAAATCTGAGGAATATTTGGAACAATTGTGTCAATACCTTGTGCTTGGTTCCAAGCACAGAATCTCTTCCATTTGTCTGCATATGGCCTCCAAAATAACATCCATCACTGTGTTAGAGAGAGGTGTGTCTTGAGAGGCTATATTATCTGCCATGCCACCAGTTTTAAGGTTTTGAGTTGGCTGTGCAGTATCCAATTGTCTTGTTGGGTCAATAAGTAAAGGCGTTTGAGGTAATGTCCAGGCTGGGCAGTGAGACAAGCTCTTTAGGATTGGGTACCAGTGCTGGCGGGGCCAGTCTGGGGCAATCAGTATAATTTTTGGCTTCTCTTGTCTGACCTTGAGGAGTACTTTGGGGAGGAGAGGCAGAGGAGGAAAGGCATATACTGTTAGATTTTTCCAACAGAAAGAGTGCATCCACTTTCCATGAATGCTTGCGATAAGTCCTTGTGCAGAATCTTTGTAGCTGGTAGTTGTGAGGGGTATGTCCGGACATCCCCAAGTCCTTATGCTGAAGACTTGTGGATCCAATTTCCACTCGTGGGGATCCATGAGGTTTCTGCTTAGTTCGTTTGCCAGAGTATTTTTCCTTCCTGGCAGGAATTGTGCTTGCAGATGTACTTGGTAAGTCAATGCTGTGTGCCACAAGTTCATGGCTAGCCTGCAGAGGGGGTAGGAATGTGTGCCTCCCTGCTTGTTTATGTACCACATGACTGTAGTATTGTCCGTCCTTAGTAGTTGTCCTGGGTGAAGTTGATCCTTGAAGGCTGTTAGGGCATTCTGAACAGCTAGTATCTCTTTTGAATTGATATGTAGATGCATTTGACTTGCGGACCATGTGCCCTGAATACATTTCCCTGCCATATGGGCCCCCCCAAGCATAATCTGATGCATCTGTTGTCAAAGTCTGCCTGGCTGTGGGTAAGGTGAATGGCTGTCTTGTGTTGTGGTGACAGGCTTTTGCCCACCATCGAAACTCCTGTTGCAGGCAGAGAATGAGGGTAATTACTGTTTCCAGGCTGTGGCAATGTCGAGTCCAAACACTTTTTAGATACCATTAAAGTTTCCTCATATGCAACCTCGCATATGGAATTAGCAGAATGCAGGATGCCATGAAACCCAAGGCCTGCAGAATTTTTATTGCAGATAACTGGCTTTTTGTTGCCAACATTTTGAAATAAGTAGTCAGTTGTCTGTTTGTCTGGCGTGAGATAAGCCGTCTGGGCAGTTGTATTTAAGCTTGCACCCAGGAATATTATCTCTTGAGAGGGTACGAGTTTTGATTTCTTTTCGTTTACTGAGTACCCTAGACTTGTCCGTAATCTTTTTACAAATGCCAGATGCTGTAGCAGAATGTCCTTGTTCTCCACTTGAATAAGGCAGTCGTCCAAGTAAGGATATATTTGTATTCCTCTGTCTGCAAAATGCAATTACTGGTGCCAGGCACTTTGTGAAGACCCTGGGCACAGTAGATAAGCCAAAGGGCAGTGCAGAGAATTGGTAGTGCATTGAGCCAGCTTTGAATCAGAGGTATCTTCTGCATGTTTGATTGGGACATGCAGGTATGCCTCTTTTAGATCTAAAGTCACAAGCCAAGCCTTCATGCCCAACATGGGCAGAAGCTGCTGTAGAGTAAACATCTTGAATTTTGGAATATCCAGATATGTGTTTAGAATAGATAGGTCCAGTATAGGTCTCCAGGCTTTGTCTTTTCTGGGGACCAAAAACAGTCTTGAATAGAATCCTTAACCCTGCTTTTGTTTTGGTACTTGTTGAATGGCCCTCATGTCCATGAGGGATGAAAGTTGTTTTTGAGCCTCTGCCCATTGTGTGGCAGAACTGGCATACCGTTTTGCCTTGGCAGGGTGTGAAAGTGGAACCTGTAGCCTTGTGTAACTATATTTAGAACCCATTTGTCCTGGGTGATCATGTGCCAATTTTGTGAAAAAAGTGCTAGTTTTAGGGGCTACCAAAAGATAAGTGCTTGGTGCTGGAAGTGGGAAGTCATCGAGACAGTTTTCTGTATGGCTGTGATTTTTTCCTCTCCGCTTTTGGAGGTAGAAGCACCCCATTGTTTAGGCCTGTATGAGCCTTGGGGCTGTGATCTGCCTCTGGGGCATCTGTATCTTCCCCATTTGTGGTCTGACACTGGAAAGGACCAATGTTTTATAGGCCAGTTCCTGCTAAATCTGGGAGGCTGTACCTGCAAGAAATCCTTGACTGTTTGCAGATTTAGCTTTGTCCTCCATTTTCTTCAACACCTCTACTGCTTTAGCACCAAAGTATCATGCTGTAAAGGAGCATTGAATAGTTTTGCTTTAACATGATCCGGCAAATTCTGGTTTTAACCAAGCATGCCTCCTAATGACAGAACCTGTAACAGCAGCCCTGCAGGAGGCCTCATGAGAATCAAAACCACATTGCAAAGTATGCTTTCCAACTTGTTCAGCTGCATGCAATAAATACTGCATTTCTTTATTGTCTGCACATTCTGTACTTGCTGGCATTTTCTGTTTAAGCAAAGACCATAAGATATTGTTGATACTTAAGCATATGAAACTGGCAATTTAAGGCTCTTACAGCCAAGGTAGCAGAGGTATAAATCTTTTTGCCCCATCTGTCTAGGGCTCTAGAATCCCTATCAGAGATAGGGTTTTTTGCAGTAGAAGCCTTGACCCCTTTGGGACCCTGAGAGATGGTTTCAGGGTCTGCTGCAGGGTTCTTAGAGAGAAATATATGTGAATCAAGAACCCTGTAGTATCTGTCTGGCATAACCAGAGCTGGTGGTAAAGAGTCTGGAGAATAACTGGACTCTGAAAATACATCTACAATGTCTAAAACAGGCAGAATAGCCAGGGGGCTGTGCTGGGGCAATAAAAGGAAATCTCAGCCTTTTCTTGGATTCTGAGTAGTCTTGGCTCTCCCAGTGAAAATGCTCCCTCATAGTATGCAGTGTTTTCCCAAAAGAATAATCCTCAGGAGGAGAGGCTGAAGGAATAGATTCTTCAGCATCAGAATCCTCATAGGGAGGAATAGAGTAATCTTGTTCAGAGGAGGAATCAAATGAAATGGAAACCTGGTCTGAAGAATCATATTCTAACTCTTGCCTAGGCCTCTTTTCAGGAGGGGGATGGGAACCCCTGATCAAAGTAACAAGGTTTTCGGCCATTTTAAGCATCTTTTTTTAGGCATGGAGGCCTGTCCAGGTGAATGCTGCACTTGTTTGTCTTTAGAGCTGCTTTAGTCTTTGCCTTTATAGCTGAAGTAAATTTTACATATAACTGTGTAGGCCTGAAAACACCCTCAGAAGCAGATGCCTGCTCAGCGGCTCCAGACCCATCTGAGGGAATGATTTCAGTGTCCAATACCTTGAGTTTCCAGAGGCCCAGTCGGCTCCACAAGGGAGTCTGAAGCGGCCTGTGGCTCCGAGGTAGCGGGTGTCAGGGGCTGCGAAAGCACCTCACTGAGAACCAGTGACAGGCCTAGAAGAAGCCTAGTCGTCTGTTTTGGATTTCTGATGCCTGTCCTTTTCTTTTCGTTTTTTGTAAACTCCAGTAGTCGGCTGATCCAACGGCATTATATAATTTAAATCTTCTGCCAAAGTAATGAAATGCAAAATCGTACCAAAGCTTAGTGTGTTGGTTAAATCCGGCACAAAACAGACCACTAGCAATGTTATGGTCAGGGCCTAGGCAAGGAATACAGTAAGAATGAAAATCCTTATGAGGTATTTGCTTCCCACAAGAAATAGTTAACTTTTTCTGACATTGGTCTGGAGCAAGAAAAATGTTTCCCCAGTGGGGTACTTAGCTTTAATGAAGACTTCGGATTGGAAATTCGAATTTGAAAACTTCAGGAGTCGGCCGACCGGCACTTGCCAACTGCTTTTTGCATCGTGCGACAAGAAAGACTGAAGAAAATGGCGTCGGCCGCATCTTTTATACCCCTGGTGCACTGACGTCAGGGAAGAGGTGACAGCAACCGATGCTGGACCTAGACTTTGGAACTCAGGCCGACTGCAGGTAGCCTGTCAGCAGGATAACCCAATTGTAATGACTGCAACAGTGAAACACGATGAACATTCGGGGGTACCACAGAAGGGGAGGGTGATTCTACCTGCAGCAGCTCAAGGTACCTTTTTTGGGTGTCAGTCATTTGGGATATATCCCATTTAAAGTAATCCATCTTGGTGATGGTCTCACCAAAAGTAATGACCTGGGGGGGGGGGATTCCCTTCCACAGATTCATCAGGTGAGTAATATTCCTGGGGGAAGGCAATCTGGGAAACATAAATAAATGCACTCTGTGGATGAGAAGGAAGAATCATGTTCTTCCCTGACCTGAGGGGTCAGGGGTGGGAGAGAAGAAGCAGGCCTAGGGCTCAGAAGAGGCAGGGTGGAGGCAGCTGAGGCTGAAGGCCTGCATGAGAGGAGGTGAAGGCCTGCCAATCTGGTGTGGCTTCTGAACAGGAGTTTTCTGCATCTTATTGGCCGGGGAGGAAGTAGAGAATGGCCTGGCATCGGGTTTGGCCAGTAAGACATCCAAAGTCTGGATACTGGTCGGAGGTACCACCGAAAAGTACAGCTGTGTACACTTACCGTAAATGTAGATGGAGTGTATTCACTGTTGCAGTCGTTACATTTGGGTTATCTGCTTGCAGGTAGCCCTCAGTCGGCCTGATTATCAAAGTCTTGGGTCCTGCGTCAGTTGCTGTCTCATCTTCCATGACGTCAGGTAGTCAGAGGTATAAAGCATGCAGCAGACGCCATTACATCAGTTTTTCTTGCCTCAGATGTCAGGTGCCCATGGGAAGCAATTATATACAAGGTTACACCAACAAAAAGCAAATACACCAGAAAGCTTTAAGTATAGTAAACAAAAGGAGAGGTATAGACAATAGTCAGGGGGGCTGGAGGGAGGGTAACCAGAACTGCAACAGTGAATACACCAACATCTACATTTATGGTAAGTGTACACAATTGTACTATGTTCTTAGTGTTTCACTGTTGCAGTCATTACATTTGGGTAGATTCCCAAAGCTAAGGAAGGGAGGAGGCAATTAGAGAGCATTAGGACCAGCTATTAGGACCTGCAGGACTGCAGTGGCAAAACCAGCTCTGGATTTAGAAAAAAATTGGCAAGTGGTAAATGCTTGGTGAAGGTATGCACAGAACTCCAGGTAGCAGCTTCTAGGATGTCCCTGGTAGGGACACCTCTGAGAAAGGCTGTAGAGCAGGGGTGTCCAACCTTTTCACTTGCAGGGGCCGCACCGAGTCAGAAATTGTCTTAGGGCCACTTGTAAAATATATCATAGCCGTTTCGCTGTCACGGGAGACCAAATTCAACCCCCTGGCTGTATTGTAGGTGAATTTGAACAATGAATAAATGTAATGCATGCCTAATATTTGCCCGAAAATTCTCATTCTAATTCGTAAAATAACAGTTAACATCTTAGCTTATTAGTAAAAAAAAAATAAATAAAAAAATTAACAGGTACGACCCCCTTCAATTTGTATGAGATCATACCTCTGATTTCGCTGGTTTCTTATCTTAATGCCCATATGTCATCCAAAGTGCTCATGTCTTCTTCTGTTTCAAGTTCCATTGCAGTAGGTAGGTCGCCACATTTCTAGCTTTGGAATCTGTCCCTGAAATTATTCAAGAGATGACTACATTTGGCACTGGCAAGATTTGTTGCTTTTGCACTGCTGTCTGCTGAGGCTGGTCTGAAGATGAAAGAATGTGCATCAGTGGTGATGCACAGCTTGCAGCAATGAGGAGACCTTTACTTCTTAAAAAATGAACAATTTGTATTTCTACATTTGTTCCACTGACTAAAAGATGGTAGAACACGTTCAACTTTGGCTCACCCACTTAATACAGAGCCACAAACATGATAATATGCGACAACACACCAATTTCACAAGGTTATCTCACACCTGTTTTTTGCCGTTCCCTCTCCAATATGCATGAGTGCACATTTCAGTTGATGACTTGTACAGATCCACTCAATGAGGCATAGCATCATCAGATGACACCTTTTTGTACTTCTTCCTTGGATTACTATAAGTCTCCAGCTTGAGTCATTTCCCAATGTTTGCTGAAATTTTGAAAGGGGTCTTCCAGTGTTTTTCTTTTCACAAATAACTGACTTTATTAGTAGTGGCAATGTTTATTCATGAAACCTGTTCACAAGGGTGCAGCCAAGCACAGACCTTTGCAGAATTCAAACATATTGGTCATAGTTCTTGTTATACTTTCTTAAAGTGTCCATATCAGGAGGTTCAGATTGCCAAGTCAAGATTGTCCTTTTGTGTAATAAACATTATGAGCATAACCTTTTTAATGTGGTCACTGAGCATGTCTTTTTGATACCAGTGCGTCTACATCTGTTTTTATAGAGGCAGTGGCAATGGAGTATTTTTAAGATGCTAATCTGAAATTTTTGTTCAGATTTTATTTTTTGTATATTTTATACGAGAAAAAAATTGCTCGCAAATGTACACACTCCCCAACAGAGATGTCATGTTCATGAAGTGAGATATTTTTCTTTAGGCAGGTACAACTTATAAAAGTACAATAAATACACTTTCAGTGGTTTGTTGAATATGTTAGAGGCCATTAAATAAAAATGACTGAAACAAATGTTAAGCCAAAGATGTAGCTCTTAAGAAAAGGAATAATCTATTAAGCAAAAATCTTTCTGCTCTCTCAAAGTTCACAAAGCAGAGCATAACAACTACTTCCTTCACCCAAAGCTCATAGGGCAATTCTAATAAAATAATCAGATGTGCTGTGCAGTTACAATGGCCTGCGTTTCCAGCCTGGTACAAGCTGCAAGATGCTGAAAATCTAGCCAAACTACAAGCATGAACCAAATTAATTTTCAAAGTGTACAAAACTATGCAGCAAATCAAGCACTGCAAAACATCCAGTACTGGTTTATTAAAAAAGTCTTCTGTAGATGCAGACATTTTATTCCACTCATGCATTCGCTTTTATGTGCTTTGAAAAATACATATACAGTTGCATTTCACACAGTACAGTCCGGAACATCTCACTAGTAAACTTCAGTAATCCCTCCCTTTTAACCAATACCCATTTTACACTTCCATAAACAATTAAAAAAAAAAAAGACATCCAGCAAGACACAAAATATGCAGAGCTGTTGTTGGGGTGCTGCAACAATAATGAAAGTTGGTGTGACCAAATAAGCACAGTACTTTATTTTTATATAGTGTGACAGCTGCACTAAAGAAGTCAAAAGAGAACATTTTTAGTCAAAAAACTAGACAAAAGCAGTTCTACTTTTTATGAGTAAAGTGTCAAAGGAAAAAAAACAAGTTTCAGACCATCTCGCAGACTTGCAGGGAGGACACACACTTAGGCAGACAGTCACATTCTGAAACCTGTTCCTTTTATTTATTTTTTACAGCTTTTGGTGTTTGACAAGTAATTTTTGTCACTGGAGTGTATTCGCACTTCGTTTGATGGCTCCGAGAATTGGCTGGTTCCAGCAAGAACAGCTTGGACTTTCCACAATCTTGTGGTTGCAAATTTGGGAAACTACGCAAGGGCTGAGGCATCTGTACTTTAACTGTATTAACACAAGTAGCAGCAACACCGTCACAGACTTTGGTGGTAGCATGGAGGGGATGGACCAGAAGTTATCTGGCGGCCAAGGACCAAGATGCCAAATAGCAGGGGTCCCAGAACAGATCCACGTAGAACACCACTAGTGACAAGTCTGCTGTCAGAGGTGGTGGTGCATATTTTGATCATGTGGGTCCTATTGATGAGCCAGTTGGCCACTCATCTAATGAGACAGGGATTTATGCCAGGTTGAGTTAGCTTTTTGATGATGCCCGAGTGGGGCATTGTGTCAAAGACCTTGGCCAAATCAAGGTAAAGCTGTATGTACTGAATTTCCCTCATCCAGGGCCTTGGTGACAATCTCAAAGAAGTCAACCAGGTTCAACAGGTAAGATCTGCCCCTTATGAATCTGAAATGGGTGGGGTCAAGTGCTTGGAGATTGCCTGTGTCCTTGTTTATGTGAGCCATAAAAATACACTCCATGGCTTTACAGATCAGACTTGCCAAGCTAATGGGGCAATAGTTTCCTGGGTCAGTAGTGAAATAAAAGTAACCTCAGGCCTAAATAATAGGTGACTGATTTGATTTTTTTTATACTTAGCTTAGAAAGACGAAGTTAATTGAGATGCTTTGCCAGAGTTGCAGAGCAAGCTGTGAAGTTAACAAAGCCCTTTTCTAAAGATGAGGGAGTTAATGAAAAATGTTAGACACAAAGGGTGAAGCAACATTCACGATTTCCCAAAACACCACATCTTTTGTTCACTGCAATAGGCAAGTGCTGAATTGGCACAAAAAAGGTCAAACTACAAAAGGCCCACTTTCATTTCTAATGCAGGGCACAGAAGTTTGACAGCGTAACATTTATTCATAAATTGTAGTTAACAATGAAATTATATCCTCATTCTCTGCAACAGAAATCACTGATTGTTGATATCCAGTAAAATTGCCGGGACATTAAAAAATGTTAAATTATATGAGCTACGAGTTGTACCATCAGACCAATACTTAGCAGTTGATATGAACTTGATTGTAGCACAGCTAAATGTCGTCACAGATCATAAGCCAGGGTACCTTTTTGGCTAGGCTTGTATAGGCCCTAGGGCCAATAGCCTAGTACCTACCTATGAACCTATGAGTTAGAAACCTAGTCAAACCTTAAGACAGGAAAATGGAACTTTTTAAACTCAACAAGACATCCGACTGCTATCCCATTGTCTTTCCTTTAGCTTTATGGAAGATAGTGGATTTCATGAGTACAGATTTAAGCATTTATGCCCCAACTTAACCTGCTTAGTGTTGTAAAGTTTGGTTTACAATAGGTGCAGCATGGTGGCAACACTGATTTATGTAAATGGCATAACCCCCTCATGCAGCCTTGCTCTCTAAGGAACTGGCACTACTGATAGACTCCATTTGAGATACATTAAAGGGGTTTGCACCACTGGACACAGACACCCCTACATGATATAAGAATTCATAAAACCTCATTGCTCTTTCCTTAGCCGTCACCCTGGCTATCAGACACCAGACTCCGACCTAGAACATCAATAGCACAAGCATACATCCTACCCTTGTGCCTGTGGTCCATCCAGAATAAAACAAAGCTGCAGCAGTCGATAGTCATTTGCAGTTCTCATCTAGGTCTCCATGTTCTTCATCATCTTTGCCTTTTATACCATACAGCCTGCCGTAGCCACAGTAAAAATTATTCAATTTACTACACTGACGACTTGGTGGTCATGTTTGACTCACCATAAGCAAAATTTAAGATTTGATGTCCAGGTAATGAAGTAATGTGTCAACAGTAATTTGATGATGCATCCAAGCAACTCACATTAAAAACAACCATATATGTATTATGTCACAAAGTAGTTATTAATCTGTGTTACAAGAAATTCCTTGACAACAAACAAATTGGCAGTATATGCACCATAAGGCAGCTATAAATTCAGGCATGTAATAGTTAATACAGCAATAATAAAGGTCATTATGATATACAGTAATGTAATTACTAAGCTGGTAGTGCTGAATAGACATACAGTAACACACTGAAATCATTTACATTACTAAGACAGTGACAGATGTTCGCAGGTTGAGAGTACGTAGAATAGTATTTTAGGTCAACAGGAGAGACCACAAATGTCAGGAATAATCAATCATACCAACATGGCTGAACCAAGAGCTTAGTTTGCTCAAAAAGTTAAGACTTCAGAGCAGTGGTCTAATGTGCTACCCATTCATTATCCTTGTGCTATTCAGACTTTGCTAGGCATTTGCCTTAGCCACTTGTTAAGCTGTTCATCTCAGACGTGAGTGCATATTTTAGTTGTAATGAGAGCACTGACTATTCACTAACTTGCTAGGTTACATGGTTCTCACAGGTAAATACAAAAATTCAAAACCAAGACTACTGGATAAAGTTTTGTAACTTACATCTTTAACTCTCAGTGCTAAAATGCCAGGCAATTGATCTTAGTCACCTTTAAAATGGGGATAAAATGTTAATCTTGTTGAGGCCCTCTTTCTTATTTAGCTTCTCTGACTCTCTTGTGAAGTTTAGAGTTGGGATATTTTGTTTAATTTCTTAACTCATTCCCTCCAGTAGAGCTCCTAGTGGGCATGGCTTCAGCATTTAAACATGTAAGTTATCATTTAACAAATACCCATTGACAGAGGTCATATATCAATACAATTGTGTTTGCTATCATGTATGCTTCAAGATAAAATTTTCCGATACCTTGTATGTAACATGGTTTTGGAATTATTAATGCAAATCTGAACAGGCAATATTTGACACCTAGAGGAGCAGTAGCTGTAATGAGTTAACTGGACAAACCCAATGGACAAAGATGCCCATTTTCAGGATCAACCCAGATACACTGTCTGGGAAGTGGCTTTTTCAAAATTATCCTGTGTAGATAACCAGAGGTGGAAAAACAAATCAAATCTGTACACAACTACAAAAAGCATCTCATTACTAGATCTTAGCTGTAATCTGTTGAATTAACTGGCAGAATTGCCTCGAATATTGCACCATGGTTTGCCTGATAATGAAACACCATTTCTGGAATTCTATCTACTTTTTGTCCATTTCCCTGCCTTAAAGTCAGCAACAAAGGAGGCTATTATTTCTTACAAGTCACTGAGCAGAGAAAATGCTAGCTATACGACTGCAATTTTATTTTCCAGTGAAAAAGTAAATCCAGCATATTACTTTGAAACTACATCTCTTTTCATATGTCATGTGGTATGCTTTAACTTTACCTTAATTTTGCTACTAGCTGTACTTTCTAATCTAAATTCTAATCTAAGGGAAAGTTCAATGACAAGATTTCTTGAGTAGCATGCTGACAATTATACTACATGACTCTTCCTTTCTCCAGCACAATCTCTATCTACACTAGCTTACCTGTTAATGCAGTCAGGAGATGCTGTACTGTACATGTTTTAAATGAGAAATCCCTTTGGCGTGATCGTCAAATCCTCCTCCTTCAGCTCTTTGCTGCAAATGCACAAATTCCTATATCGGAGCGAAAAACTAATGAAAGTGTGCTTTTGATGCATGCGTACACCAGCTAAAGGACACGGGCATGAAAAAAAAATGGAAAAGAAAGATTTGAACTAAAGGGTCGCGGGCCGCATGCAAGAGCTCTGAGGGCCGCTTACGGCCCACGGTTGGACACTACTGCTGTAGAGGTAGATGCAACCTTGGTGGAATGTTGTCTTATCCCCTGTGGGGTAGGTATTCCATGGTGCTTATAGCAGAAATGAATGCAATAGCCTAGCCACTTAGAAATGGTTTGCTTTGAAATGGCCTTCCCCTCTGCCCCTGCAGCAAATGCAACCAATAGTTCAGATTTTCTGAGAGGCTTAATCCTGTCCAAGTAAAATCTAAGTTGTCTGTGTGCTTCCAAGGAGTGCAGTATTCATTCCTCTCTGTTCTGTGGATTAGAAAAGAAGGTTGGCAAATGAATGGACTGATTAAGGGCCACACTGGATACCACCTTGGGCATAAAGGAAGGGTTGGTCCTGTGGGACACACTGTACACATGAAAGATGATGAAAGGCCCACTGCCATGAGGGCCTGTAATTCAGACACCCTTCCTGCTGAAGTGATAGCTTAAAGGAAGGCTGTTTTCCAAGAAAGGAATTTCAACCCTGCATTTGAAGCTGGCTCAAAGGGAGGTAGAGTGAGCTGAAGGCCGAGGCATGAATTTTAATGGAAGAAAATGAAAGGCCCTTAAGGCATCTCAGTTAAGTATTTAAGAATAGGCGGTAAATTGGGCACTGTTGTGCCCATTCCCTGAGTTTGGCTCCAGGAACAGAATCTTTTCCATTTTTCAGCATAGGATTTTCTAGTACTAGGCCTCCAGAATGACATCTATCACTTGTTTACTGAGAGATGGTAACAGAGAGCTCAGGTAATTAGCCAGGCTGCAAGGTTCAGGGTCTGAAGCTGGGTTTACAGAATCTGGCCCTGCTGCTGGGACAGCAGGGAAGGGGGTCGGAGACAGGTACCATGGTTCCAGCAGTGACACTGACCAAGAGGGGATACCAGTGTTGGCGTGGCCAGTCTGGTGAAATGAATATTGCCCTCGGTTTGTCCAGTTTGATCTTTAGTAGACGTTAGGAGAGGCAGAGGGGGAAGGCATAAACTGATAGGTTTTTCCAGGTGAAGGACAGGGCATCCACTTTCCAGGCTTGTCTGTGGGAGTCCTTGTGCAGAATTTGTCCAACTGGTAGCTCTGAGGGGAGGAAAACTGGTCAGTCTCTCGGCTCCCCCATTTGTTTCTCAAAATATTAAATATATATATATATATATATATCTTTGGTTCCAGTTTCCACTCGTATGGGTCCATTAGATTTCTGCTTAGGTCGTCTGCCAGTGTGTTTAGCTTGCCTAACAGGAACTGGGCTTGTAGATGCACTTGGTAGCTTAAGGCTGTGTTCCACAGAGCCATGGCTAGTCTGCAGAGAGGGTATGAGTGGGATCCCCCCTGCTTGTTTATGTATTACGTAACAGTGGTGTTGCCCATCTTTACCAATAATTGCCCCGGAAGAATGTGGTCCTTGAAGGCTGCTGTGTCAGTGCATTCTAACAGCTAACATTTCTTTTTGATTGATATGCAGTTGCATTTAACTCTGGTTCCATTAGTCCTGAATGCACTGCCCTGCCAAGTGAGCCCCCCCCCCCATGCATAGTCTGAAGCATCTGTTAAGGTTTGGGCAGCAGGGGATAGAGTGAATGGCAGTCCCCTCTGGTGGAGGAAGGCCTCTGCCCACCAAAGGAACTCTGTCTTTAGACAAGGGATGATAGGAATTATTGATTCTAGGCCCTGTGAATGTCAACACCATAGGCTTTTTAGATACCATTGTAGTTTCCTCATATGCAGTCTTGCATATGGAATTAGAATGCAAGAGGCCATGAACCCCAGGGCTTGCAGTATTTTCCTTGCAGATAGCTGGGTCTTTGTGGCCAGTAGTTTGAAGTAGGCTGTCAAACTTGATTCTCTGGTGTGAGGTAGGCCATCTGGGAAGCTGTATTCAAGGTTGCTCCCAGGAATACAATTTGTTGGCAGGGTACTAGATGTGTTTTTTTTGTTTATGGTGCACCCCAGAGAAGTTGGTAGTTTCTTTACAAATGCCAGATGATTTAATAGTATGTCCTGGCTTTCTGCCTGAATTAGACAATTGTCCAGGTATGAGTATATTTAAATATTTCTTTGCCTGCAGAATGCAATGACTGGAGCTTGGCACTTTGTGAATACCCTGGGCGCAGTACATAAGCCAAAGGACAGTGCACAGAACTGATCGTGCATGTAGCCTGCTCTTAAGCATAGGTATTTTCTGCTAGCTTCCCTTACTGGGATGTGCAAGTAGGCTTCCTTTAAATCCAGTGTTGCCAACCAGGCATTTCTGCCTAGCATGGGAAGCAGCTGATGAAGAGTTAAGCATTTTGAATTTTGGGATTACCAAAAAGGTGTTTAGGATAGACAGGTCCAGGATAGGATACCAGGAACTGTCTTTTCTGGGTGCCAGGAAAAGTAGAGTAAAAAAGTACAGTTTTGTACCTACCATAAATGTAGATGTTAGAGTGCTAATACAGCTGCAGTCATAACAGCTGGGTTGTCCTGCCGTCAGGCGGGTCCTCGGTCGGCCGGCCGAATTCCAAAGTCTAGGTCCGTCGTCGCTTCTTCCCTGACATCAGTGCGACACTGGTATAAAAGAATCAGCAGACGCCATTTTCTTCAGTTTTTCTTGCCCCAGATGTCAGGTGCCCCCAGAAGGAAGGCAATACATAAATTTTGTGTAATAAAGCAATGCCATATAATCAAAATACAGTAGTGCAAGCAAATACACCATTAATGAATACCCCAATCAGGTTGTATGAGGAGGTGTTCTGCAATAGGCCTGTCCCAAGAGGGGAAGGAGGGAGGGAAACCTGGACTGCAGCTGTATTAGCACTCGAACATCTACATTTATGGTAGGTACAAAACTGTACTATGTTCATCGCGCATACAGCTGCAGTCATAACAGATGGGTAGAATCCCAAAGCTAAGAAAGGGGTGGTAGGCACTAGGTGGAACTAGGAGGAGCCAGGATGCCCTGCAAGACTGCAGTGGCAAAGCCTGCTCTAGTTTTGGAGTATAATGGTAGGTGGTAGTGCTTGGAGAAGGTATGCACAGAACTCCAAGTGGCTGCTTCCAAAATATCTTTGGTAGGAACTCCTCTGAGGAAAGCTGCAGAGGTAGCCGTGGCCCTTGTGGAGTGAGATCTGATGCCTGCAGGTACAGTTTTGCCATGAAAAGAGTAACAAAAGCGTATGCAGTGGGCTATCCATTTTGAGATTGTCTGTTAGGAAATTGGCTCTTGGAAATTGGCTTCCCTTGAGCTCCTATAGCATAGGACACAAAAGAGCTGTTCTGATTTTCTGAAAGGCTTTGTTCTGTCCAAATAATAATGCAGTTGTCTGTGGATGTCCAAGGAATGTAGTAATCTCTCCCCTTTGTTTTGAGGATTAGGATAAAAGGTAGGCAAGTGTATAGCCTGATTCAAAGCTACCCTGGATACCACTTTTGGCATAAAGGAGGGGTTGGTTCGTAAGGAAACTCTGTCCTGATGGAAGATGATAAAAGTCTGCACAGCCAAGAGGGCTTGTAGTTCCGATACCCTACGAGCTGAGGTAATAGCCAGAAGGAAAGCTGTTTTCCAGGACAAATATTGCAAATCTGTTGAGGCAGCTGGCTCAAAAGGAGGCAAGGTCAGCTTTTCAAGAATGAAATTGAGATCCCAAGCAGGTATTGGTTGTTTCCTTGGGGGTTTCATATTCTTAGCCCCTCTGAGGAACTGTCTTAAGAGGGGGTGAGAGAATAAAGGTGGATCAGTGTTGTATTCTGCAGAAATGGCTGAAGCATGGATTTTGATGGAGGAGAATGAAAGTCCACTGCTTAGCAGCTCAGCTAGATACTGTAATATTTGAGGTAAATTCAGTTTTCCAGGATTCTGCCCTTTTTCTCATTCCAGGCACAAAACTGTTTCCATTTTGCGGAGTAAGCTTTTCTAGTAGACGGCCTTCTGGCCTCCAAGATGACATTCTGCACCTCCTTGGAGCGTAGGGTCTGTTGTGATGTTAAGGAATCTTCCATGCTGCCAGATTGAGTTTTCAGCTGACTGTGAAGAGTTTTGAAGCTGTGCTGAGTCAGAAGAAGAGGCATTAGAGGCAGGGTCCATGGTGGGGAATGCGTCAGGCTCCTCAGGAGTGGGTACCAGTGTTGTCTTGGCCAGTCTGGAGCAATGAGAATCATCTTTGGTCTGTCTGCTCTGGTTTTTAATAGAACTTTGGGCAGCAGAGGAAGAGGTGGGAAGGCATAAACTGTCATTGTTGTCCAACTGAAAGAGAAAGCGTCCACTCTCCAGGCCTTTGGATGAAAAATCCTTGAGCAGAACTTTGTCAATTGGTGATTTTTGTGGGAGGCAAAGAGATCTATGTCTGGCCTTCCCCATGCTTGAATTATCTCTGTAAAAACTTGAGGATGCAACTTCCATTCGTGTGGATCTATCATATTTCTGCTTAGGTTGTCTGCCAGCGTGTTTTCCTTGCCTGGCAAGTACTGTGCTTGAAGTTCGATTTGTAAGTCCAGAGCCATGTTCCAAAGTGACATGGCGAGCCTGCATAGGGGGGTATGAATGGGTTCCTCCCTGTTTATGTACCACATTACTGTGGTGTTGTCTGTCCTTATCAATAGTTGACCTGGATGCAGTAGGTCTTTGAAAGCTATAATAGCATTTATTACTGCTAGCATTTCCTTCTGGTTGATGTGAAGGTGCTTTTCTCTTTGGGACCATTTGCCCTGAATGCACAGATCTGTCATGTGCGCCCCCCAGGCGTAGTCAGAGGCGTCTATTGTGATGACTTGATTTGCTTGAGGCTTGCTGAATGGGAGACCTGTGTTTGTTTGGCATGCTTGAGCCCACCACAGAAATTCCTTTTGAAGACATGGAATTAGTGGTATTATTGTTTCCAAACTGTGGCTGTGTTGAGACCATAGGTTTTTCAGGTACCATTGAAGTTTCCTCATATGCAGCTTTGCACATGGGATTAGTAGGATGCAAGATGCCATGAATCCCAGAGCCTGCAGGATTTTCCTTGCAGTCAGCCTGGTGAAATTTGCTAGTGTTCTGAAGTATTGAGTTAGTTGCCCCTGCTTCTGTGGCGTGAGGTAGGCCATCTGGGTGTTTGTGTCCAAGTAGGCACCCAGGAAAATTATTTTCCGAGAGGGTATTAGCCTGGATTTCTTTTTGTTGACTGTGTATCTCAGAGAATTCAACAACATTATTACATAAGCCAGATATTTCAGAAGTATGTGCTTGCTGTCCGCTTGGATCAGGCAGTCGTCCAAATAGGGGTATATTTGTATCCCTTGAAGTCTGCAATAGGCAATTACTGATGCCAGGCATTTCGTGAATACTCTGGGCACAGTAGATAAGCCAAAGGGCAATGCAGAGAATTGATAATGGGTTGAACCTGCAAGAAATCTGAGGTATCTTCTGCAATTTTGTCTGATTTGGACATGCAGGTATGCCTCCTTGAGGTCCAATGTTACCAGCCAAGACTCCTTGCCCAGGATGGGAAGAAGCTGCTGTAAAGTGAGCATCTTGAATTTTGGTACGCGTAAAAATGTGTTTAGGATGGATAGGTCCCAAAATAGGTCTCCAATCTTTTCCCTTCCTTGGTACCAGGAATAGTCTGGAATAAAAACCTTGACCTTGTTCGTGAGTAGGTACCTCTTGAATAGCTTTCATGTCCATGAGATATGAAATTAGTCTTTGTGCCTCTGCCCTTTGATTGTGTGGCAGGTTTGGCATGCCTCATTTTTGGAAGGGTGTGAAAATGGAATCTGTAGCCTCTGTTTATAATGTCCAGGATCCATTTGTCTTTTGTGACAATATGCCAGTTTTTTGAAAATAATGCCAGTTTACTGCCTAAGGGTGCTGCCATTTGAGCCTTGCTTGGCATGCAAAGGGGAAAGTCACTGGGCTTGCTTTCTGAATGGCTGTGAACTATCCTCACCACCTCTTTGTGTAGGAGCTTGCCATTGTCTGCCTCTAAACGATCCTTGAGATTGCCCTCTGCCCCTCAGGTGCCTGTATCTACCTCTTTAGGGTCTGTCCGTGGCTGGAAAGGACCAATTTTTGGAAGGCCAATTTCTACTGAAACGTGGAGGTTTTTACCTGTAGAAAATCTTTCACTGTTTGCATTGATTTAGCCTTTTCCTCCATTTTCTTTAATACCTCCTCAGCATTAACACCAAATACATCCTTCTGAAGAGGGGCGTCTAGTAATTTAGCTTTGACATGATCTGGTAAGGTTTGTTCCTTGAGCCAGGCATGTCTACGTATCACTGATCCTGTAACAGCAGCTCTACATGAGGCCTCTAGAGCATCAAAACCACATTGCAAGGTATGTTTACCCAGTTGTTCTGCACTATGCATCAAATCCTGCAACTCCTTCAAGTCTGGTTGTTCAGGTTGTGACATTTTACTTCTCAATTGTGCTAACAGAAACTGTTGGTACTTTAGCATATGGAACTGGCAGTTTAATGCCCTCATGGTTAAGGTGGCCGAGGTATATACCTTTTTTCCCCACCTTTCTAAGGATCTGGAATCTCTTTCGGAAGGGCCCTGTGAGATAGTTTCTGGGTCAGTCGCATGGCTTTTGTATAAAAATTGATGCGAGTCAGGAACCCGGTAGTACCCATTAGACTTGACTGGGGCTGGAGGTAAAGAATCCGGGTTAAGGCAGGCCTCTGAGTACACATCATCTAGTATATCTAAGACAGGCGGTATAGCCAGAGGCCTGTGCTGAGGTAGCAAGAGAAAATCCCTAAGCCTTTTCTTGGAATCTGAGTACTCTTGGCCTTCCCAGGGGAAGTGTTCCCTTAAGGTATGCAAGGTTTCCCCAAATGAGTAATCCTCTGGGGGAGTAAGAAAGTTCCTGTTCATCAGAGTGCTCTGATATAATGGAGGCCTGGTCAGAGGAGGGGGATTCGGGGGATTCTTCCTCCACTCTGGGCCTTTTGTCCGGGGGGGGGGGTTGAGAACCCCTGATAAGAGTAATTAAATCCTCAGCCATTTTAAGCATCTGTTTTTTAGGCATGGGGCCTGGAGATGGGCCCTGTGTAGCTTGTCTCTTAGAATGCATGGCTGCTTTAGACTTAGTGAAAGCCTTGATGGAAAAAAGAAGAGGAAGGTCTGAAGACACCTTGAGAGGAGGCAGACCTGTCTAAATTTTGAGATTCACCACCAAGAGTGGCTTCGGTATCTGTAGTCTGGGTGTGGGCAGAGAAGCCTGCGACCTCGGGCACAGAAGACACCGCCAATGAAGTGTCATCGGCAGTCAGGGGCTGCGTAGGTGCCTCACTGAGAACCGGGCCACCTGTAGTTGGCTTTGGCGTGGTGTCGGTAGAGGCCGCGGACCTCGTGTGTCGGTCCTTATCTTTGCGTTTTTTAGACAAAACTGGAGTCGGAGTATCCGATGACATAAGTTAAATTTTTTGCCAAAATAATGCTGGGCGAACTCCACCCAACGCTTAATGGTGCGTTTATTGAATGCAGCACAAAAACGACAGACCGAGACGTCGTGGTCTGGGCCTAAGTAAGGAATACAGAGGGAATGAAAATCCTTATGCGGTATTTGCTTCCCACATGAAATACAATTATTAACTTTGTCTGACATCGGTCTGAGGCAAGAAAAGTTTCCCCAATGGGGTACTTAGCTCTCAAGAAGACTTCGGTTGCAAAACTTTCGTAATTTCAGGAGCTGGCTGACCGGCACTTGCGAACTGCTTCTGCTTCAGGCACCGCGCGGCAAGAAAGTCTGAAGAAAATGGCGTTGGCTGGTTCTTTTATACCCCTGTCGCACTGACGTCAGGGAAGAAGCGACGACAACCGACGCCGGACCTAGACTTTGGAATTCGGCCGACCGAGGACCCGCCTGATGGCAGGACAACCCATCTATTATGACTGCAGCTGTATGCACGATGAACATCCTTGCCTCCATTCTTCTTCTGGGACAGGTTTAATAGCCCTGATACTTAGAAGAGAAGGAACCTGCTCTTGAGCCTCAGCCAACTGATTTGGGGGTAGGCCTGGCCAACCATTTGGGGTTGGTAAGGAGTGGAAGTGGAATCTGTATCCTTGGGAAACAGAATTTAAAACCCATTCATCTTGGGTAATGAGTTCCCAGTTTTCTGCATGCAGGGCAATCTTTCCCCCTAAAGGAACAGTCAGTTGAGCAGGGCTTGGAAAGTTTAAAGTCAAGTCATTATGACAGTTTACCGTGTGGGGGGGGGGTCTTACTACTTCCAGCATTGGAAGTGGGAGCCCCCCACTGCTTAGGCCTGTGAGTACCTTGAGACTGAAAGCCTGGGTGGTCTGCCGGTCCTGGGCTTGGACTGAAAGCCTGGAAGAGGCAGGAAAGGACCAATTCTTAGAAGGCCAGTGCCTACTAAATCTGGGAGGCTGTACTTGCAGGAAATCTTACCGTTTATATAGATTTAGCTTTTTCCTCCATCTTAAGTGCTACTTTTGCTTTGTTGCCAAACAGGCAGTCTTGGTTTAAGGGAGCATCCAGTAATTTAGCTTTAACATGATCTGGCAAAGTTTGCTCCTTAAGCCAAGCATGCCTTCTAAGTACAGACCCAGTGACAGCAGCCCTGCAAGATGCCTCAAATTAATCAAAGCCACATTGTAAAGTATGTTTTCCAACTTGTTCAGCAGAGTGCATTAAATCCTGTAATTCTTTATTTTCAGCAGTCAGGAATCATTTTATGTTTAAGCAATCCAATAATATGCTGCTGATACTTTAACATATGAAACTGGCAGTTTAAGGCCCTAATGGCCAAAGTAGTAGAAGTGTATACCTTCTTACCCAATCTGTCCAGGGCCCTGGAATCTCTATCAGAGGGGGTAGGGCTTTTGGCAGTAGTAGCCATTCTAAAAGAGGAACTTGAGAGTCAGGTACTCTACCTCTGGCTGTCAGAAAACCTGACGGGTGTTAAAGTGTCAGGGGCCAGGCTCGATTCCAAGAAGGCATCATCTATAATGTCCAGTACAAGAGGGATAGCTAAAGGCCTGTGTTGAAGTAGGAGTAAGAATTCCCTAAGCCTCTTTTTGGAGTCAGTGTAATCCTGGCTTTCACAGCAGAAATGCTCCCTAAGAGTATGCAAGGTTTCACCAAAACAGAAATCCTATGGAGGGGAAGCAGAGGGAGTCCTCTGCATGAGAATCCTCCTAGGTAGATAAGGGAAACTCCTGGTCAAAAACAGAAATTTCAAAATTTTGATCAGAAGGAAAATCAGTTCTAGGTCTCGGAGGAAGGGTGGCTTCTCCTGAGGAGTAATAAGGTTTCAGCCATTCTTATTTGTTTAGGCATAGGGGAAAGATCATGCGGTCTGGCCGTCTGTTTTCTAGGCGTGGATAAAATTTTAGGCCTTGAAGAAGATGGCATTGGTTTAATATACAAATCAGTAGGCCTCAATACACCCTCAGAAGCTAGTGTGCATACAGCGGCGCTGGACCCATCCAAGGTAGAGACATCCACAAGTTCCCCAGTCTAATAATCTTGCGGCATACCGGACTCCGAATGGGTCTTAGTAGATGCCTGCGAATCTGAAGTAGTGAGTATCAGGGGCTGCGAAAGAACCTCACTGAGTACTGGCAAACTGGCGACTGTTTGTCATTGGTAGCTTTGGACATATGCAGTCTGTCGCTGTCTTTATCTTTGCGTTTTTTCGGAATGTCGGTAGTCGGGTGGCTTACCGAAGACACTTCTGGATAACTGAACAGAGTACCAAAATATTTAGATGTGAAAATGAACAGACGAATAGCTCGAGGTTTGAATAAGGCACAAAACAG
The DNA here is from genome assembly GCF_019279795.1 of Protopterus annectens. NCBI lineage: Eukaryota > Metazoa > Chordata > Ceratodontiformes > Protopteridae > Protopterus > Protopterus annectens. Next base: position 1,358,359,907 of record NC_056743.1, on the reverse strand, counting down.
ACAGTGAGGGACGTCGTGGTCTGGGCATAAGCAAGGAATGCAGTACGAATGAAAATCCGAGGCATTTGCTTTCCACAAGAAATACAATTGTGGACTTTTACTGACATCGGTTTAGAGCAAAAAAAGGATCCCCAATGGGGTACTTAGCTTTGTTGAAGACTTCGGATCTGAAACTCGAAAACGAAACTTTCAGGAGTCGGCCGACCGGCACTTGTGAACTGCTTCTGCTTCAGGCACCACATGGCAAGAAAGACTGATGTAATAGCGTCAACCGCAACCGACGCAGGACCCAAGACTTCGATAACCTGGCCGACTGAGGGCTACCTGCAAGCAGATAACTCAAATGTAATGACTGCAACAGTGAAACACTACTCTGGTTATCCTGCTCGCAGGCTACCCTGTCGGCCAGAATTCCAAAGTCTAGGTCCAGCGTCGGTTGCTGTCGCCTCTTCCCGGACGTCAGTGCGCCAGGGGTATAAAAGATGCAGCAGATGCCATTTCCTTCAGTTCATCTTGCCCCAGATGTCAGGTGCCCCCAAATTGGTAGGCTGAAAAATATGCCAATAAAAATGCATGCACAAAGATAACATTTCCTTCATCTACAAGCAAATACACCAAATAGGTTGTATAGGATAGAGAAGTGCAGATAAGTCCCAGCAAAGAAAAGGGGGATGGTGGGTGGGTAAACTTGGACTTCAACAGTGAATACACTCCAATATCTACATTTATGGTAGATACACAACTGTACTATGTTCATCGTGTGTTGCAGTCATTACTCTTGGGTTGAATCCCAAAGCTGAGGAAGGGTGGCTGGGCAAAATAGGATTAGGAGAGACTATGAGGTCCTGCAGGACTGCAGTGGCAAAGCCTGCTCTGGACTTAAGAGTAAAGTAACTGGTAGCGCTTTGTGAAGGTGTGCACTGAACTCCAAGTTGCAGCCTCTAAGATATCTTTGGTTGGTACTCCTCTGAGGAAGGCTGCTGAAGTGGCTGCTGCTCTGGTGGAATGACGCCTAATGCCCTTAGGCACTGATTTGCCATGTTGAAAATAGAGACGGATGCAATGGCCTATCCATTTAGAAATAGTCTGTTTTGAGACCGCCTTTCCTTGTGATCCTGCAGCATATGACACAAAGTTGCTCAGTCTTTCTGAAAGCTTTAGTTCTGTCCAAGTGGAAGCGTAACTGCCTGTGTATGTCCAAAGAATGCAGAATTTTCTCACCCTTGTTCTGTGGATTAGGATAAAAGGTTGGCAAGTGAATGGTTTGGTTAAGGGCCACACTGGACACCACCTTAAGCATAAATGTAGGGTTTCTCCTCAAGAGAAACCCTGTCTGGATGAAAAATGATGAAAGGTTACACAGCCACGAGTGCTTGTAACTCAGAGACTCGCCTTGCAGAGGTTATTGCTAGGAGCAGAGCTGTTTTCCAGGATAAGAATTTTATATCTGCTGTTGATGCTGGCTTGAAAGGAGGCAGTGTGAGTTTTTCCAAAACATAACTGAGGTCCCAGGCTGGAATTGGTGCTCTCCTTGGAGACCTAATGTTCTTGGCCCCTCTGAGGTACTGCCTTATTAAAGGATGAGAAAAAATAGGTGGTTCCATATTGTAATGGGCTGAAATGGCAGAGGCATGGATCTTAATTGAGGAGAAGGAAAGGCCTTTGTTCAGCATCTCAGTTAGGTATTGTAAAATCTGAGGGATATTTGGTACACGTGTCAATGCCTTGTTCCTGGTTCCAAGCACAGAATCTCTTCCATTTTTCTGCATAAGATTTTCTGGTGCTGGGCCTCCTGGCCGCCAAGATAACATCCATAACAGCTTTTGAAAGAGGAGTGTTCTGAATGGCTACATTATCCGCCATGTTGCCAGACTTAAGGTCCTGAGTTGGCTGTGCAGGATCTGATTGTTTTGTTGGGTCAGCAAGTGAGAAGTCTGAGGCAATATCCATGCTGGACCTTGAGACAAGCTCTTTAGGACTGGGTACCAGTGCTAGCGTGGCCAGTCTGGTGCAATCAGCATCATTTTTGGCTTCTCTTGTCTGACCTTTAGGAGTACCCTGGGAAGGAGAGGCAGTGGGGGAAAAGCATATACAGTTACATTTTTCCAGCTGAAGGATAGGGCGTCCACTTTCCATGCTTGCTTGTGATAAATCCTTGTGCAAAATCTCTGCAATTGGCAGTTGTGAGGGGAGGCAAATAGATCGATGTCTGGACATCCCCATTTCCTTATTATCATGCTGAAGACTTGTGGATCCAGTTTCCATTCGTGGGAATCCATGAGGATTCTGCTTAGTTCGTCTGCCAAGAGTATTTGTTTTTCCTGGCAGGAATTGTGCTTGCAGGAGAAAAGCCAATGCTGTGTCCCATAAGGTCATTGCTTGTCTGCATAGGGGGTAGGAATGTGTATCTCCCTGCTTATGTACCACATGACCATAGTGTTGTCTGTCTTTATCAGTAACTGTCCTGGATGAAGCAGGTCCTTGAAAGCTGTCAGGGCATTTTGAACAGCATCTCTCTTTGACTGATGTGAAGATGCATGTGGTTTGCAAGCCATGTGCCCTGAATGCATTTTCCTGCCATATGGGCCCCCAGGCATAATCTGATGCATCCGTTGTCAGTGTCTGTCTGGCTGTGGGTAAACTGAATGGCAGACCCTTGTTGTGGTGACAGGCTTCTGCACATAGAAACTCCTGTTGTAGGGCAGGGAATGAGTGCAATTACTGTCTCCAGGCTGTGGCAATGCTGAGTCCAAACACGGTACCATTGTAGTTTCGTCATATGCAGTCAGGCATATGGCATTAGTAGAATGCAAGATGCCATGAAACCCAAGGCCTGACGGATTTTCCTTGCAGATAAGTGGGTTTTTGTTGCCAATTTCTTGAAGTAAGTAGTCAGATGCTTTTGTTTGTCTGGCATGAGATAAGCCATCTGGGCAGTTGTATTTAAGCTTGCACCCAGGAATATTATCTCTTGAGAGGGCACTAGTTTTGATTTCTTTTCATTTACTGTGTACCCTAGACCAATTAGTAATCTTTTTACAAATGCCAGATGCTTCAGAAGAATGTCTTTGTTCTCTGCTTGAATTAGGCAGTCGTCCAAGTAGGGATACAATTGAATTCCTTTTCGTCTGCAAAACGCTATTACTGATGCCAGGCATTTTGTGAAGACCCTGGGTGCAGTAGATAAGCCAAAGGGCAGTGCAGAGAATTGGTAACGCATTGAGCCAGCTATGAATCTGAGGTATCTTCTGCAAGATTGTCTGATTGGGACATGCAGGTATGCCTCTTTTAGGTCCAAAGTTACGAGCCAAGCTTTCTTGCCCAGCATGGGCAGTAGCTACTGTAGAGTCAACATCTTGAATTTTGGAACTTCCAGAAACGTATTTAAAATTGACAGGTCCAGTATTGGTCTCCAGGTTTTGTCCTTTCTGGGTACTAGAAAAAGTCTGGAGTAAAATCCTTGCCCTTGCTCTTTTTGTGGTACTTACTGAATGGCCCTCATGTCCATGAAGGCTGCAATTTGTTTTTGTGCCTCTGCCCACTGATTGTGTGGCATGTCTGGCATACCTTTTGACCTTGGTAGGGTGTGAAAATGGAGCCTGTAGCCTTGGGACACTTATGTTCAGGACCCATTTGTCTTGGGGAACAGTTTGCCAATTTGATGTAAAAAGTGCTAGTTTTCCCCCCAAGGGGGCTGCCAAAAGAAAAGTGCTTGGATCTGGTAGAAGAAAGTCATTGGGACTGTTTCCTGTAAGCTTGTGATTTGTCCTCTCCGCTTTTGGAGGTAGAAGCACCCCACTGTTTAGGCCTGTATGAGCCTTGGGGCTGAGATCTGTCTCTGGGACGCCTGTATCTGCCTCTTTGTGGTCTGTCTGACACTGGAAAGGACCAATTTTTAGTGGGCCAGTTCCTGCTAAACCTGGGTGGCTGCACCTGTAAGAAATCCGACTGTCTGCATGGATTTTGCTTTATCCTCCATTTTTTCAACACCTCTTCTGCTTTAGTACCAAACAAAGTATCATGCTGTAATGATGCATCTAATAATTTTGCTTTAACATGATCAGGCAGATTCTGTTCCTTTAACCAAGCATGCCTTCTAACAGAACCTTTAAGAGTGGCCCTGCAAGAGGCCTCCAGCGAATCATAACCACATTGCAAAGTATGCTTTCCCACTTGTTCAGCTGCATGGAATAAATCCTGCAATTCTTTGTTCTCTGAACCTTCAGTATTTGTCAACAATTTCTGTTTAAGTAGTGACATTAAATATTGCTGATATTTAAGCACATGAAACTGACAATTTAAAGCCCTTACAGCCAGGGTAGCAGAAGTTTAGACCCCCCCCAACTGTCTAGAGCCCTAGAATCCCTATCAGAGGGGACAGGGTTTTTTACAGTGGAAGCTTTCTGGGTCAGCAGCGGGGCTCTTGTTTAGGAATTTGAGAATCCGGGATCCTGTAGCACCTGTCTGGCTTAGCAGGTGCAGGGGTAAAGAGTCAGGGGACAGGCCGGACTCTGAAAATACATCTACAATATCCAGGACAGGTGGAATAGCAAGGGGTCTCTGCTGTGGAAGTAGCAGAAAGTCTGAGCCTTTTCTTAGATTCAAAATAATCTTGGCTCTCCCAGTGGAAATGCTCCCTCATGGTATGCAGGGTTTCCCCAAAAGAATAATCCTCAGGAGGAGAGGCTGAAGGAATGGATTCTTCAGCATCAGAATCCTCATAGGGAAGCACTGAGTAATCCTGTTCAGAACACGAATCAGAGGAAATAGAAACCGGATCAGAATAATCATACTCTGTCTCTTGCCTAGGCCTCTTATCAGGAGGGGGATGGGAGCCCCTGATCAAACTAATTAGGTCTTCGGCCATTCTGAGAATCTGTTTTTTAGGCATGGAAGTCTGAGAAGGAGAATGCTGTACTTGTTTCTTTGTCTTTAGAGCTGCTTTAGTCTTTGAAGCTGAAGATGGCTTAATATATAGTTGTGTAAGTCTGAAGACAACCTCAGAAGCCAATGCCTGCTCAGCGGCTCTGGACCCATCTGAGGGAATGATTTCAGAGTGTCCAATATCTTGAGAGTTTCCAGAGGCCCAGTCGGCTCTACGTGGGAGTCGGAAGCGGACTGTGGCTCTGAGGTAGCAGGCACCAGGGGCTGCGAAAGTACCTCACTGAGAACCGGCGATTGGCCTAGCACAGGCTTAGTCTGTTTTGGACCTCTGATGCCAATCCTTTTCCTTGTCCTTGCGTTTTTTGTAAACTCCGGTTGTCGGCTGGTCCGACAGCATTATATAATTAAATCTTCGGCCAAAGTAATGAAATGCAAAATCGAACAGATGCTTAATAGTGCATTGGTTAAAATCTAGCACAAAACAGACAGCTAGCAACGTTGTGATCCGGGCCTAGGCAAGGAATACAGTAAGAGTGAAAATCCTTATGAGGTATTTGCTTCCCACAAGAAATACAATGGTTAACTTTTTCTGACATCGGTCTGGAGCAAGAAAAAAGTTAGCTTTAATGAAGACTTTGGTTCTGAAATTCAGATTTGAAAATCTCAGGAGTCGGCTGACCGGCACTTGCGATCTGCTTTTGCTTCGGGCACCGCACGGCAAGAAAGACTGAAGAAAATGGCGTCGGCTGCATCTTTTATACCTCTGACGCACTGACGTCAGGAAGAGGTGACAGCAACAGACGCCAGACCTAGACTTTGGAATTCTGGCCGACTGAGGGTAGCCTGCCAGCAGGATAACCCAAGAGTAATGACTGCAACAGTGAAACACGAACATCTGTTTTCCCCTCAACATCGACGGCAGATGTCTGGATAAGTGGAGGACGTGCCAGTATGCTGCGAAACAGCTTCCTCGTGGGACGTCACTGCAGTAGACCGATCCGCCAAACGCACCTCAACCCTTAGATGGCCAGTTGGTGGTGCGTCGGGAAGCGGAGCAGCAGGCGAGGAAGACCTAGGAAACTTGGCCTTTTTGCACAGAGATTCAGGTGCGGCCTCAATGCAGTAAAATTAGAAATCCAACAGGTTACTCATCTCTAAGATGAAACATCGGTGAAGAGGCGACATCTGTGAAGAGGCGATCGTACGATCCGAATGTCTACGGCTGAAAATTTCTGAGGATTGTGGTGCAGACATCACATTTAGGGCCCTGGTTTATGGCCCTATGTGTGATGTCTCACGCACACTGCAACAGCCAAGCTGAAGCTTTTGTATAGGAGCAGACGTACGAGTCTCCTGAGGGCAGGAAATCCCACATCTAGAATAGTGCAACATAGGAATAGAAGGACATCTTGGTTTATCAATGACAATTCTCAGTCGTTTCCAAAGACAGTGGAGCAGAGGAGGTCGATGCTTGAGAAATTTTTGACAATATAGACAATTTTTCAGGAGGCTCAGACTGAGCTGAGGAGACTGGAGAGGCCCTTGTAGTTGGTTTGTCCTTTGCAAAGGAAAAAGACTTACTGGAAGAGGAAGAACTCTGTAGTGTTTCTTCAAATGCTGGTTTCAAGAGTCCTTTGGCCACAAGTTTATTTTTCCTCTCCTGTAGAGCACGGTGCAGGTTTCCTGTAGATGGATTGCTCCTAAACAGTAAATGCAAACACTATGTCCATCCGTAATGGACACTTTTTGGGAGCACTTTTGGCATTTCTTAAAGCCTGAAGGCTTATGTTCCTTCTCCCTAATTTCCTTGGACATGGTAGGGATGAAGAAATCCTAAAACTATATAGAAGTCACACAGGAAAACAAGTCTAAATATGAAAAGTTATTAACACACAGCACTTCTAGTAAAGCTAAAGGGAAATAACTTGGTATTTAAATAAACAAGCACTAGGTCCTCTAATTTAAACAGACCTAGTAGCGGTCAGAAAGGGACACAGAACTCTACTACTAGCTCTCTAACTTAACAGAGCTAAGCTAATAACTACAGCAACTAAAGCACACCACTACAGTTAAAGGCAACAGGATACACAATACAGGCCTAGTAAAAAAACGACGGCCAACAACAAACAGCGATAAATTAGCTACTAAGGCTATGAAAGGCACAGCACTCAACTAAACTAAGCAATTCTAAGACTAAAGATGTGAAAAGATTATCAAAACGACAAAAAAACAGCCACAGCCAAGAAGAGATCATCCGAACTCAAAGTGGCAAACAAGGTCTGGAGAAATGAGAGCTGGTGATTGCCCCACTGCATGATGGGATACCTACTCTGCCACAAGCCAAGTTAGACTTGAGCCAGTGTATTCGGCAGAATCAGAGCAGAGGATCGGCTCCAAACCCATCCAGTAAGAATGGGAGCGAGATAGGACAACATAACATATCACTCCAAATCATTCAAATACAATTGAGAAGTTCCTAAACATGGTCATCTGATGCTCAGATATGCAGTCCCATGAAGACAAACTCAAGAAGGAATTTACGATAGCACCAGCTGACTACCACTTTAACCTCAGACATCCTGACAGCAAGGATTCTGCCAGCTGAAGGCAAGTAAAAGACACTGGTATTTGGGCATGAGGGAGACAGATTAACATAAGCCAATTCCTCCTTTCAAGTCATGAAGTATCACAGCTTCACTAAAGGAAAATGACTTGCTAGGGAAATTCCTAGGCTCAGGGCTATGTGAGACTGCCAGGATCTCAAATTTCGTGAGCTCCTGGAGCCAGTTTGAAGATGTCCTGCACAAATTTGGTCCAGACAGCTAGAGCTGGGGAAAAAAGGCTGGACACAGGCTTTGAGAATTAGGCTTACATGTGGAGGTGATGTCCAAATCCAAGGCCCCAGGAAGTGGGCAGATGTAACCTACTTTGGTCCCAGCAACCTCTTCCCTAATGAAGATGGAGGGCAATACTGTCCTACAAAGCTAAGTTACTCGTATCAAGCAGAGGCCTGTGAAGAGACTCCAGATCCAAATGCCAATAAGGCTTCACTCAAGCAGACAGCAGTGATGCATGCCTCTTGAGTGGTCTTGTCAGTGGCGTCAGCTGCAAAACCACCCCACCTCCAGCAATCTTCAGTCTGGGGAAGATATCCAAACACAGCCTTGCTTCTTTGCATGCTCCTCATATTCAGAGGTCACAAATGGGATTTCTGTTGCAAGAAATGCTCTATGGTCTTGGCCCTACACCAAGTTTTAAAGACGGGACACCAGGGATAACTGGGTACATTGTGCTGTAGACAGACAAAAGGCAGTAATCTCTAAGGAATTTGGTTCCACCACTATAAAAGGGTTCCTGACCCATAACAATGGATGTGCTGGCTTCTAAAAGCCTCAAAGAAATTTTAGTAATGTGCGACTGACAGAAAGAACCAAGAGGCACAGATCAAGTGGTGTGATCCTACCCCCTGCCTGCTACACTATAGTACATTGCCAGTAACCACAAACCTGGGGGACTGCAACAAACTGCAAAGTTGCTACTCTAAAGCTTCAAAAGCAAGCATCACTGACTTGTAGACATTCAGTTACAATAGGTCCAAGAAAACTTGCTTCTGGAGAAATTAAAACAGATTAATGCACAATTCAAAATGTAGAACTAAAATGAACACAAAGGTGACCTGAAAAGGAACCATAAACAATAATTCATTGACAATAACACTGTCTATTCAATACACAGTGATTTATTAAAAATAACAGGATTAAAGAAACACTTCAACGGTTGGACTTTGCCACACGTTCCAGCTCATCTTTCTTCTTAATGGCATAGGAGTTGGAAGAACCCTGCAAATGGAGAGAGAAAAAACACTAAATATACAGTGGACAAGACAAGTAAAAACTCAGAAGTAATTTAGCACACAATAGCAGCATCCAAACAAACACTTAACCCCCACCTTAAAAAGCTGCAGGACTACACTCACCATAGCAGTGGATGTCTAGAGAAAAATCATTGCTGCAGTACAAGTTACCTGTAAATGAGAGACGCTTTCTAGAGCATTAGGGAAACTACACATCATAACTGGTGTCATCCTTAAGAGTATCAGCATGCTGAATTTTCTTTTGGTCTCCTTAAGAGTATCAGCATGCTGAATTTTCTTTTGGTCTAAGAGAAAAGTACAGTTGTGTGCACTTACCATAAATGTAGATGGTAGTGTATTCACTGCTGCAGTCATTACACTTGGGTTAACCTGCTGGCAGGCTACCCTCAGTCGGCCTAAATTCCAAAGTCTAGGTCCGGCGTCGGTTGCTGTCGCCTCTTCCCTGACATCAGTGCACCAGGGGTATAAAAGATGCAGCAGACGCCATTTTCTTCAGTTTTTCTTGCCCCAGATGTCAGGTGCCCCCAAAAGGGTAGGCTAAAAATATGCCAATAAAACATGCATGCACCAAAATATATTACACCTTCATCTACAAGCAAATACACCACATAGGTTGTATAGATTAGAGAAGTGCAAGTTCCAGCAAAGATATGGGGGATGGTGGGTGGGTAACCTGGACTGCAACAGTGAATACACTTGAACATCTACATTTATGGTAAGTGCACACAACTGTACTATGCTCTTCGTGTTTCACTGTTGCAGTCATTACTCTTGGGTTGAATCCCAAAGCTATGGTTGGGAGGCTGGAGCTAAATAGCATTAGCAGCGGCTATGAGGCCCTGCAGAACTGTAGTGGCAAAGCTTGCCCTGGATTTAGAGTAGAGTGGTAAATGACAGCGCTTTGTAAAGGTGTGCACTGAACTCCAGGTAGCAGTCGCTAAAATGTCTTTGGTTGGTACTCCCCATGAGGAAGGCTGCTGAAGTGGCTGCTACTCTGGTTGAATGTGGCCTAATGCCCTTAGGCACTGGCTTGCCATGTAGCAAATAGCAGAAACTAATGCAGTGGCCTATCCACTTTGAAATAGTCTGAGATAGCCTTTCCTTTTGATCCTGCAGCATATGCCACTAGTAGTTGCTCTGTCTTTCTGAAAGCTTTGGTTCTGTTTAAGTATTTATTTATTTTATTTTACATTTGTTGACCGGGCTAGTCTAGCTGGACATATTTCCATTTTCAGTAGAGGCCCGAGGAGAAAAGCTCCACAGAAGTAAAAAATGTATACATACATAAAAATCAAACAGATGATAAGCCATTTAGGAAAAGGTTAGTAAAAACAGCAAAAATTCCAAAAATCTTCAAATAAGTTTGTCTAAAATTAAATACTTAGTACCACACACAGAGAAATTCCATACAACATCATACAGGAAATTAGACATACTTAGAGATCAGGATGCAAAGATAATAAGTAAAGAAAGTGGAACAATAGGAGTGGGGTAGGGAGAAAAGGGCAAGGGGTGGAGAAAGTAGGTTAGGAAAGTTAGCAGGGAAAGAAGCAGGGTGGGGATGAAAAGGGAGAAGAGAAAAGATAAGAGGAGAAAAGAGTAATAGAAGAGTAAGAGAGATGGTTTGAGATAAGAAGTAGTAGTGCAAGTAGAAGCGGAGCTGTCTGTGTATGTCCAAAGAACGCAGAATTCTCTCCCCCTTATTCTGTGGGTTTGGATAAAAAGCAGTCAGATGAATAGTTTGGTTAAGGTCCACACTGGACACTACCTTAGGCATAAATGTCTGGTTTGTCCTCAGAGAAACCCTGTCTGGATGAAAAATGATAAAAGGTTCCACAGTCTTGAGTGCCTGTAGCTCTGAGACTCGTCTTGCATAGGTTATTGCTAGGAGCAAAGCTGTTTTCCAAGATAAAAACTTCAGCTGTAGCGGCTGGCTCAAAAGGAAGCTGGGTGAGTTTTTGACATAACAGAGGCCCCATGCAGGTATTGGTGATCTCCTTGGAGGCCTTAAGTTTTTGGGTCTCTGAGGTACTGCCTTAAGAGATGAGAGAAGATTGGTGACTCTGTATTGTAATGAGCCGAAATGGCAGAGGCATGAATTTTAATTGATGAGAAGAATAGGCCTTTGTCCAGCATCTCAGTTAAGTATTGCAAAATCTGAGGAATATTTGGTACAGCTGTGTCAATTCCTTGTGCCTGTTTCCAAGCACAAAACCTCTTCCATTTTCCAGCGTAAGATTTTCTGGTACTAGGCCTTCTGGCCTCCAGAATGACATACATCACAGCTTTAGTGAGAGGCACGTTTTGTATGCCTACATTATCCGCCATGCTGCCAGATTTAAGGTCTGTAGTTGGCTGTGCAGGATCGGATTGTTTTGTTGTGATAGTAGAGGAGGTACTTGAGGCAAGGTCCAAGCTGGGCATTGAGACAAGCTCCTTAATATTGGGTACCAGTGCTGGCGGGGCCAGTCTGGTGCAATCAGTATCATCTTTGGCTTCTCCTGTCTGACCTTTAGGAGTACCTTGGGGAGGAGAGGCAGAAGGGGAAAGGCTGAAGGATAGGGCGTCCACTTTCCATGCTTGTCTGATAAATCCTTGTGCAAAATCTCTTTAGTTGGTAGTTGTAAGGGGAGGCAAATAGATCTAAGTCCGGGCATCCCTATTTCCTTATCATGCTGAAGACTTGTGGATCTAGCTGCTACTCATGGGGATCCATGAGGTTTCTGCTTAGTTTGTCTGCCACAGTATTTATCTTTCCTGGCAGGAATTGTGCCTGAAGATGTACTTGGTAAGTCAATGCCGTGTTCCACAAAGTCATGGCTAGTCTGCGAAGGGGGTAAGAATGCGTGCCTCCCTGCTGGTTTATATACCACATGACCATGGTGTTGTCTATCAGTAGTTGTCCGGGATGAAGTAGGTCCTTGAAGGCTGTCAGGGCATTTTGAACAACTAGCATCTCTTTTTGATTGATATGTAGATGGCATTTGGTTTGAGGGCCATGCTCCCTGAATGCATCTTCCTGCCATGTGGGCCCCCCAGGCATAATCTGATGCATCCGTTGTTTGTGTCTGCCTGGCTAGGGGTAATGTGAATGGCTGTCCCTTGTTTTGGTGACAACCTTTTGCCCACCATCGAAACTCCTGTTGCAGGCAGGGAATGAGAGTAATTATAGTTTCCAGGCTGTGGCAATGTTGAGTCCAAACACTTTTTAGGTACCACTGAAGTTTCCTCATATGCAGTCTTGCATATGGAATGAGTAGGATTGCAGGATGCCATGAAACCCAAAGCCTGCAGAATTTTTCTTGCAGATAACTGGGCCTTTGTAGCTAACATTTTGAAATAGATAGTCAAAGTTGCCTTTGTATGGCGTGAGATAAGCCATCTGGGCAGTTGAATTTAGCTTGCACCCAGGAATATTCTCTTAAGAGGGTACGAGTTTTGATTTCTTTTCGTTGACTGTGTACCCTAGGCATGTTAGAAGTTTTTTCACAAACGCCACATGCTGTAGAAGGATGTCCTTGTTCTCTGCTTGAATGAGACAGTCGTCCAAGTAAGGATATATTGGCATTCCTCTTAGTCTGCAGAAAGCAATTACTGGTGCCAGGCACTTTGGCTTATCTACTGCGCCCTGGGTCTTTACAAAGGGCAGTGCAGAGAATTGGTAATGCATTGAGCCAGCCTTGAATCTGAGGTATCTTCTGCATATTTGTCTGATTGGGACATGCAGATATGCCTATTTTAATCTGCAAGCCAAGCATTCTTGCCCAGCATGGGCAGAAGCTGCTGCAAAGTCAACATTTTGAATTTTGGTATATCCAGGAATGTGTACAGAATCGATAGGTCCAGTATTGGCCTCCAGGCCTTGTCCTTCCTGGGTACCAAGAACAGTAGAGTAAAATCCTTGTCCCCGCTCTTGCTTTGGCACTTGTTGAATGGCCCTCATGTCCATGAGGGATGAGACTTGTTTTTGTGAGTCTGCCCATTGATTTTTTTGTCAAATCTGGCCAGCAGTTTGCCTTTGGCAGGGTATGGAAATGGAACTTGTAGCCTTGCGACACGATATTTAGAACCCACTTGTCCTGGGTTATAATGCGTCAATTTTGAGAAAAAAGCGTTAATTTCCCCCTAAGGGTGCAGCCAGGAAATAAGTGCTTGGTGCAGGCAGGGGGAAGTCATTGGGACTTTTTACTTTAAGGTTGTGATTTGTCTTCTCCACTTTTGGAGATAGAAGCACCCCATTGCTTTGACCTGTATGAACCTTTCGCCTGGGATCTGCCTCTAGGGCGTCTAGGTCTGTCTGACACAGGAAAGGACCAATTCTTTGTTGGCCAGTGTCTACTAAACCTAGGCGGCTGTACTTCTAAGAAATCTTTGACCGTTTGCATAGATTTAGCCTTGTCCTCCATTTTCTTTA
>NC_056743.1:1358329235-1358341735 GCF_019279795.1 Protopterus annectens | reverse complement strand
CGTTTATTGTGTACGCCAGGTGTCGAAGAAGAGTGTCCTTGATCTCTGCTTGAATGAGAGGGTCGTCCAAGTAAGGATATATTTGTATACTTTGTCTGCAAAATGCAATTACTGGTGCCAGGCACTTTGTAAAGACCCTGGGCGCAGTAGATAAGCCAAAGGGCAGTGCAGAGAACTGGTAATGCGTTAAGCCAGCCATGAATCGGAGGTATCTTTTGCACGACTTGTCTTATTGGGACATGCAGGCATGCCTCTTTTAGGTCTAAAGTCACCATCCAAGCATTCTTGCCCAACATGGGTAGAAGCTGCTGCAAAGTCAGAATTTTGGAATGTCCAGGTATGCGATCAAAATCGATAAATCCAACATTGGCTGCCAGGCCTTGTCCTTTCTGGGTACCAAGAACAGTCTTGAGTAAAAACAGTGTCCTTTTTCCTGTTCTGGTACTGTCTGAATTGCCCCCATATCCATGAGGGACGTAACCTGTTTCTGTGCCTCTGCCCATTGATTTTTTGGCAGATCTGGCCAACCATTTGCCACTGGCAGAGTGTGGAAATGGAATTTTTATCCCTATGATATGATGTTTAGAACCCACTTGCCCTGGGTTAAAGTACAGTTTTGTACCTACCATAAATGTAGATGTTCGAAGATCCACATTGCTGCAGTCCTTACATATGGGTAAGTCCGCTGTCCTCGGTCGGCCCGAATACCAAAGTATTAGGCTGACGTCGGTCAAGGCGCTTAAAACTGACATCAGGACGTCAGGGTACAAAAGCGCATGACCAACGTCATTTCCTCAGTCTTTTCTTGCCCCAGATGTCAGAAGGCCCTAACAAGAAAGGCCAAAGCCAAAAACCAGCAAAACCTAACCAACCACCCGTGCACTAACCATATTTACAATATGTACAACACAAACCACACCACCACCTTCAACAACAGAGGGAAGGAGGAGGGTATTGACTGCAGCAATGTGGATCTTCAACATCTACATTTATGGTAGGTACAAAACTGTACTATGTTCTTCATCTCACATTGCTGCAGTCCTTACATATGGGTAGAATCCCAAAGCAGAGGTAAGGGAGGATGGCAAAACTATAAAGCATTAGGAGCTGCCAACATGCCTTGTAAAATTGCAGTTGCAAATCCAGCCCTAGATTTAGAGTAAAGTGGAAGGTGGTAATGCTTAGAGAAAGTATGCACTGAACTCCAAGTAGCTGCTTCCAAAATATCTTTAGTAGCCACCCCCTTAAAAAGCTGTAGAAGTGGCAGTAGCCCTAGTGGAATGAGGCCGAATCCCAGCTGGAATCTCCTTACCATGATGGGAATAACAGAAAGCAATACAAAAACCAATCCACTTAGAAATAGTTTGTTTTGAAACAGGTTTGCCCTGAGAACCCAAAGCAAAAGAAACAAACAACTGCTGAGACTGCCTGAACCCTTTAGTTCTGCTCAAATAATATTGCAACTGTCTGTGTATATCCAAAGTGTGCAAAATCCTTTCCCCTTTATTTTGGGGGTTTGCATAAAAAGTAGGCAAATAAATAGTTTGGTTTAAAGCCACACTAGAAACCACTTTAGGCATACAAGGGTTAGTACGCAAAGACACCCTATCCTTGTGGAAAATTAAGAAAGGCTCAACTGCCATAAGGGCCTGTAATTCAGAAACCCTTCTCGCAGAGGTAATGGCCAACAAAAAAGCAGTCTTCCAAGATAAATATTTCAACTCTGCCGATGCTGCAGGCTCAAAAGGTTGTAGAGTGAGTTTCTCCAACACAAAATTGAGATCCCAAGCAGGAGTAGGAGCTCTACGGGGGTCTTATAATCTTTGACCCTCTAAGGAATTGCTTAAACAAAGGCTGAGAAAATAAGGGTGGGTCACAGTCATAGTGAGCAGAAATTGCTGCAGCATGAACCTTTATAGAGAAGGACAAACCTTTGTCCAATAACTCAGTAAGGTATTGAAGCAACACTTAAATTAGGTTTAGAAACATCAAAGTCCTTTGCTGTACTCCAAAATAAAAATCTCCTCCATTTATCTGCATAAACTTTCCTTGTACTAGGCCTTCTGGCCTCCAAAATAACATTCAAAACTTGTTGTGGAAGCTGAGACCCTCCAGGGTTTAAAACAGAATATGCCAGGCTGTCAGATGTAGAGAATGAAGTTTGACATTGAGTAAATGACTGTTCTCCTGAGACAGCAGGTGAGGAATCAAGGCAAAGGCCATGGAGGCTCCTGTACCAGACTACTCAGTAATGGGTACCAGTGCTGTCGAGGCCAATCTGGAGCTATTAAAATCATGTTTGGCTTGTCCTGTCTGACCTTCAGCAGTACCTTTGGGAGGAGAGGCAGAGGTGGAAAGGCATACACGTGAAGATTGCTCCAATTGAATGAGAGAGCATCCACTTTCCAAGCTGAGGGATGAAACCTTTTGTGCAAAACTTTGGCAGCTGGTAATTTAGTGGAGAAGCGAACAGATCTATGTCTGGAGTTCCCCATAACACTGTCAATCTCTGAAATACATGAGGATCCAATTTCCACTGGGGATCCATAATTTGTCTGCTCAACACATCTGCTACGGAGTTCTGTGCTCCTGGCAGAAACCTTGCCTGAAGATTTAGCTGTAAACTGAGAGCAGTCTCCCACAAAATCATTGCTTGTCTGCATAGAGGATAAGAATGCTTCCCCTTGCTTGTTGATGTACCACATGACAGTTGTGTTGTCTGTTTGAATCAACACCTGCCCTGGAAGAAGTAAATCCTTGAAAGCTATCAATGCAAATTGGACTGCTAACATCTCCTTCAAGTTGATATGTAGATGTTGAAGTCTGGCAGGCCACGTGTCTTGTACCCATTTTCCATTTAGATGAGCTCCTCAAGCTTTGTCTGAGGCATCTGTCGTTAAAATCTGACTCGCCTCTGGCCGGGTCACAGAGAGTCCCTTGTTTAGGTGACATTCCTGAGCCCACCACAAAAATTCCTTTTGAATGCAAGGTATTATTTGAATGACAGTGTCCAAATCTTGGCAGTGCTGTGTCCATACATTCTTGAGATACCATTGTAGCTTCCTCATATGCAGTTTGGCATTGGGAAGTACCAGAATACAAGATGCCATGAACCCCAAGGCTTGAAGGACTGTCCTTGCAGTCAGCCTGGACTGATGAGACAACTGGTGGAAGTAAAGAGAAAGATTCTTTTGTTTGTCCGGGGTCAAAAAGGCCATCTGGGATGCTGTATTCAGTCTTACACCCAGAAAGCACATGTCCTGAGAGGGTACTAGACTGGACTTTATTTCGTTCACAGAATACCCCAGGCATCTTAACACTGCCATCACATACTGTAAATGATGAAGAAGTTCGTCCTTTTCTTGGGCCAGTATCAGGCAATCGTCCAAATAAGGATAGATCTGTATTCCTCTTAGCCTGAAGAAAGCTACCACTGGAGCCAGAACCTTCATGAACACTCTGGACACAGTAGATAAGCCAAAGGGCAATGCAGAGAACTGATAATGTGAAGTCCCAGCCCGAAAACGCAGATACTTCCTGCAACTGGGCCTGATAGAAACATGAAGGTAAGCCTCCTTGAGATCCAGAGTCACCATCCAGTGATCTTTGCCCAGCAGAGGTAAAAGCTGTTGTAACGTTAACATTTTGAACTTGGGAATGTCCAGATATGTGTTGAGGATGGATAAATCCAAAATTGGTCTCCACATGTTTCCTTTCTTTGGTACTAGAAACAGGCGAGAATAAAATCCTAGGCCCACTTCTGGCAGAGGGACCGGTTGTATGGCCCCTATTTGAAGTAGTAGAGAAATTTGTTTGCGAGCCTCTAGTCTTTGCTGAGGAGGAACGTCCGGCATGCCTTTGAAAGGAGGCAAGGTATGGAAATAAAACTCAGAACCCTGGTGTATGATATCCAATACCCATTTGTCTTGGGTAATCAACATCCAATTTTCCTTGAAGAGTGCTAACCTTCCTCCCAAAGGTGCTGCCAGGCAAGAAGGATCTGGCAGCTGAAAAGTAGGTCACTGGGCCTGTTTACGAAAGGACTGGCCCCTGCCCTCACCAAGATTGTGCAGGTGAACTCCTGTTCTAGGCCTGAAAGAACTCTGAGCTCTGCCCCTACCACGCCTAGATCTACCCCTAGACTGAGAATCATAAGAAGGATACGCCCACCCCTTAGCAGGCCAATTCCTACTAAACTTCGGAGGCTGAACTTGCAAAAAATCTTTAACAGCCTGCATAGACTTAGCCTTGTCTTCCATTTTCTTCAAGACTGACTCCACAGGTGAACCAAACACCACATCAGACTGCAAAGGAGCATCCAAAATCCTTGTCTTAACATGGTCAGATAAATTCTGATCCTTCAACCAGGCGTGCCTGCGAAGAACTGAGCCAGTGGCAGCCACCCTAGACGAGGCCTGCACAGCATCAAAACCACACTGTAATGAATGCTTACCCACCTGTTCAGAGACATGCACCAAATCTTGCAATTCTTTACACTCAATGCCTTCCGCCAGAGCATCCACCTTAGACTTCAATTGAGAAAGAAGAAAGTTTTGATATTTCAACATATGAAACTGGCAATTCAAAGCCCTCATAGCTAAGGTAGAAGATGTATAGACCTTCTTTCCCCATCTATCCAAAGCTCTGGCTTCTTTATCTAGAGGAACTGGATTTTTTACAACAGAGGCCTTGACACCCTTAGGTCCCTGACTAATAGTTTCTGGGTCCGCCCTAGGATTCTTATAAAGATATTTATGAGCCTCAGGCACCCTGTAATACCCATCCGGTTTAACAGGAGCAGGAGGCAGAGAATCAGGATTAAGTGAAGCCTCTGCAAACACATCTTCCACAACATCCAGAACAGGGGGTATAGCAAAGGGCCTATGCTGGGGTAACAGCAAAAACTCCCTAAGCCTTTTCCTAGAATCAGAGAAGTCCTGACCTTCCCACTTAAAATGTTCCCTCATAGAATGAAGTGTCTCTGAAAAAGAAAAATCCTCTGGAGGAGAAGCAGAAGGAGTGGAATCATCTGCATCAGAATAAGGAGAGTACTCCTGCAAGTCTTCAGCTGAAGACTCTGAAACATCCGAAGCCTGCTCAAAACTTCCCAACTCTGGCTCCACCCTAGGCCTCTTATCAGGAGGGGGCATAGAACCTCTAATCAGAGTAATCAAATCTTCTGCCATTTTAAGCATGTGCTTCTTAGGCACAGACCCTGCTGAACTAGGAGTGACACCAACAGAAGCTAAACTGGCCTGCCTCTGGGAGAAGCCTTGGAAACAGAAGGAGAAGGCCTAACCACCCTAGGAAGGGAGGGGAGTACAGTAACTTGAGAAGCCCCTTCAGCCTGACCTGCCTCCTGAGAGACCACCTCCTGCAAAATCAAAGTCTCCCCTGAGACGCCAGAGAAGTCTCCGCCGGAACCACCGGTTCCACTGAAGCTCTAAAGAACCGGCGTCCGAACGGACGACTCATCTTGCCTGGGTTTAACTGCTTTGTCTTTGCGCTTCTTCGAGAAGCGGCGCCGGAGAATCCGACGGCATATTATAATTGAACCGCTTCCCAAAGACCAGCCTAGCACAATCTAACCTTCGCTAATAGTGCTTATTGAACCTAGCACAAAAGCGACACCCAACAACGTCGTGCTCAGGCCCCAAACAAGGAATACACAAAGAATGATAATCCCTATGCAGTATCTGTTTCCCACAAGAAATACAGTTATTCACTTTTTCTGACATCCGGTAAAACACTGAGGCAAGAAAAAAACAAAATAATCCCCAACGGGGTACTTAGCCAACTTGGATTCGGTCTGAAACTTCGAATTCGAAAAAATTTCAGAACGCCGAACGGCACTTGCAACGCTGCTTCTGCATCGGACCATGCGGCAAAAAAGACTGAGGAAATGACGTCGGTCATGCGCTTTTGTACCCTGACGTCCTGATGTCAGTTTTAAGCGCCTTGACCGACGTCAGCCCAATACTTTGGTATTCGGGCCGACCGAGGACAGCGGACTACCCATATTTAAGGACTGCAGCAATGTGAGATGAAGAACATCTGCCAATTTTGAGCAAAAAGTACTAATTTTCCCCCTACGGGTGCTGCCAAAGTGTTTGGTGCAGGCAGAGGGAAGTCACTGGGATTGCTTTCTGTAGGTTTGCGCTTCATCTCCCCCAGATTTGGTGGTGGAAGTGCCCCATTGCTTTGACCTGTATGAATTTTGCGCCTGGTATCTGGGACCCTTAGGGCGTCTGGATTTGACCTTTTGAGCTCTGACACAGGAAAGGACCAATTTTTTGTAGGCCAGTGTCTACTGAATCTTGGTAGCTGCACTTTTAAGAAGTCAGTTTGCATAGACTTCGCTTTGTCTTCCATTTTCTTTAAAACCTCTTCTGCCTTAATACCAAAGAGAATCATGCTGTAAAGGTGAATCTAGCAAATTTAGCTTTAACATGATCAGGCAAATTTTGTTCCTTTAACCAAGCATGCCTCCTTAATCACAGATCCAGTAATTGCATCCCTGCAAGAGGCCTCTAAGGAATCAAAACCACATTGCAAAGTATGCTTTCCAACTTGTCCAGCTGCATGCAATAAGTCCTGCGATTCTTTATTTTCTGCACAATCTAATCAATCATTTTCTGTTTCAGCAATCCCATAACATGTTGTTGGCATATGAAATAGACAGTTTTAAGACCCTGATTGCAAAGGTTGCAGATGTATAAACCTTTTTTCCCCATCTGTCCAGTGCCCTTGAATCTGTCAGAGGGGGTAGGATTTCTTTGCTGTCGAGGCCTTAACACCCTTTGGACCCTGTGAAACAGTTTGAGGATCAGCAGCAAGCAGAGTTTCTAAATAAAAATTTAGCTGAGTCAGGGACCCTGTAATATCAGTCAGGCTTACTGGGAGCCGGAGGTAAGGAGCCAGGGGTCAAGCTAGACTCTGAAAACACATCGTCCACAATGTCTAAAACAGGGGGAATGGCTAAAGGCCTGTGCTGAGGGAAAAGGAAATCCCTGAGCCTCTTTTGATTCTGAGAAGTCTTGACTCTCCCAGTGAAAATGCTCCCAAAAAGTATGCAAGGTTTCTCCAAATTAATAATCCTCAGGAGGAGATGCAGATGGAATAGACTCCTCAGCATCAGAATCCTCATAGGGAGGCATAGATCATTCCTGTTCAGAGAAATAGAAACCTGATCTGAAGATTCATAATCAGTGTCTTGCCTAGGCCTCTTGTCAGGAAGGGGATGGGTACCCCTGATCAAGGTAATAAGGTCTTCAGCCATTTTGATAATTTTTTTTAGGCATAGAGGCCTGTGCACGTGGCTCACGCGTCATTTTTTTAGTTTTAGAAGTTGCTTTAGTCTTTGGTCTTGCAGCTTTCGGTTTGATATACAAATGCTGAGGTCTGAATACACCCTGAGAAGCCGGTGCCTGCTCAGCGGCTCCGGACACATCCAAGGGAGATACATCCGTCTGGTCCAATACCTTGAGTATCTTGCGGCATGCCGGACTCCACATGGGTGTCGGTAGAGGCCTGCGACTCGAAGGTAGCAGGTATCAGGGGCTGCAAAAGCACCTGAGTACCGGCGACTGGCTTAGAAGCTTTGTCGTCTGTTTTGGATCTCTACTGCCTTTCTCTGTCCTTTTCTTTGTGTTTTTTTTATGTACTCCCGTAGTCTGATTGCTATCAGACGACATTTCTGGGTAGTTAAATCGGTTTCCAAAATACTTTGATGCAAAAATATACCGCCGCTTAATAGTGCGTTGGTTAAATCTAGCACAAAACCGACAGCCAAGCACATTGTGATCAGGGCCTAGGCAAGGAATACAGTATAAATGGAAATCCTTATGAGGTATTTGCTTTTCACAAGTAATACAATTAACTTTTTCTGACATTGGTAAAAAGCAAGAAAAAGAAGTTATGTTCCATGTGAATTGTTCATCTCGCCTTTGTTCTTACACACGGGGTTTGGAGTCGACCCTCGGCTCCGAGTCGGCCGCTTCACAAGCTCTGCATCTAATAGAAAGCTCGAGGCACAGCCTATATCCCATGATCCTCCTCTACCATCCCTCAGATCTAGTTTGCCGCTGCAGCAGATCGCGTCGAGGAGAGCTCAGGCCAGTTAAAATGTTTGTATTTTTCTATATTAGAGCTGTTTAAACCTTTTTTTCTAGTAATATTTAGAGTGTTAAGTGTGTGTGTATACTCTTACCTAGGAGTTTTGCCTTTCTCTATAGTGATAAATATAATCTTAGGGCTTAGGCCTATTTAATACCGTCAGGGCTCTGACAGCTTTAGTAGTATAAGCTTAGATATTTTTCTAATTTTAGCAGTATAGTATTTGTGTGCAGTGTTTTTTGATATATACTTACTTGTTATATATATATTCATATATACCTATATTTACTCTTATAGTGTAGTATATATTCATATTAGTTAAATTAATTAGCTAGCTTTTCATATTACTTAGTAAATTAGTGTTATACTCTTCTTAAGCTAGCTATCTTTCTTGGTAAAGTTTGTTCCCTGTCAGTCATGGCTGAAAAAGCTAAACCAGGGTTCAAAAGATGTCAGTGTGGACAGAAGATGTCCATTACTGACAATCATGCTTCCTGCGTCTACTGTCTTGGCCATCTCCACCTGCTGGAGGACTGCTCCATTTGTCACTCTTTCAGTGGAAGGGTCATGATGGAAAGGCACAGGAAGCTGATAGAAAGGGGCTTACTAAAAAGCCCGACTTCCAAGAAGCCTTGGAGAAGGCTGATCAGGTGTCTAAGTCTTCAAAGGGGTCGAAGGTATCTGAGTCCAGGTCATTGGCTCAGAGCACCTCGTCTAGGGTTCGGTCGCCGGCTCCACAGACCTCGGGGCCGAGCACAGAGCGATTATCTCTCATCGAGCCTCAGGTCTTGGAGCCGGTGTCGGAGGTGCCTCCACCCTCGATCCTTCGGTCAGTGAAATCTTCGGCCCCTTCGACCTGTTCTTCAAGGCAGTTATCTGATACCGACGTGGATTGTGTGGTACAGAAGCTCATGGAGAATACGGCTCTGTCCAAACTAATTGCGGTTTCGTCCCAGTTGGTTTCGAAACTGGAAGCCCTTCCTGTTTCTCCAGCAGATCCTCCTCAGAGACCCTTCGAGTCTTCAGAGCCGGGAGAAGAGGAACCGATGATTGTTGAACCCTCAGCGCTGAAGCCTACCTTTGTGCGATCGGCGCCACTAACCTCTACTCCCTCAGAGCCCATCGACAAGTCACAGAGCCGACGGTCTCTCCTTGGTTCCGGGGCCAAGAGTCGAACCGAGCTTTCGGTTCCGACTCTTCCCCTCAGAGCCTCTGCACAGATTAGCTCGGCTCCGTCCTCTGGGTCTGAGCCCGTGGTCCCAGTCTCTGGGAAACTACCGTGCTCTTCGAATCCGGTGGAATCCTCGGCCCGGGGCCTTCGACTTCATGAGGAAGGTTTTGTCTGAAAAGACATTCACTTCATCGGAATTCTCTTCTCCTTCCCCCAAAGGGCCTCGTTCTGTTTCTGTACCAGCGGTCCACCCCAAGCGTAGAGACCCAATGCCTCAGCCACCCCCAGAGGGTGTTCCCTGTTCCTCGGAAGCTTCACCAGATGCCCCCTCTGATGAAGTCCCGAGGAAGAAATTGTGCAAGAGGAGGGCACATTGATTCTCCGCAAGAATCACTGACATCGGACACAGATTTGGATGATTCAGAGGGGTCCCCACGGTCCCCCTCGGAGGATCTCATTTGCTGACATCCTGGAGATCTTGAAACAGAGGGGTGATTGACAGACCCTTGCCCCCACCGAGGACGAATCGGTGTTGCTGAAGGCATTTGGGGTTCAACCTTCTACCTCCTGGGTGACCCCGCTCTTCGATGAGCTAATGGATCCAATAGCTCGAAGGGCGTGGGAGACTCCGGATACAGTGGAACCAGTCCCTAGGAGGCCGAACAAGTACATTACTGCCCCCTGAGACAAGGCTTATCTCACAAAAGGAGTCCCAGTGGATGCTATGGTGGTAGCGGCAGCCACGAAGAAGGAAATGTCTGAGTCATCTTCCTCTGTTCATCCTCCTAATAAGGATTCCAGGACTATGGACAGGTATGTGAAGAGCGTTTTCAGTTCAGCAACTTTTTCCATGCGTTTGCTGAACTACCGCACACATTTTACGTGACTTCAGAGAGATCTCATTAAGGAGTTGGGAGATACTCTCCAGGGTAACAGATGCTGCTGTCTCCGAAAAGGTAACAGCACAACTTAACACCCTCACTTCGATAGTAAACTCGCCCATGAGGCTCATCTCTTATGCGGCCGAGGGTTCGAGTAGGGCTGCAGCCTCAGCAATCGCTCTACGGAGGCAATCATGGATGCGCCTTTGCTCCTTTGCGGAAGCCTTCAAGTCTTCCTTTACCAATGCCCCCTTTGATGGTGCCACCCTGTTTGGTCCCAAAGTGAAGGAGACTCTCACTCGGTGTGAGCAAGAAGGTAAGACCCTGTCTGCCGTAGGGGTCCGTTTTTCCGCCCCGACCAGACTGTACCCCCCCAAAGGGCAAAGAGGCAGAAAAATGTGGTTCCGAAAGACTCCGGGATCTTTCCAGCCCACACAGAGCGACGCCTCCTCCAGAGGCAGAGGAGGAGGCAGGAATGGAAGACGCTGCCCAGGCGGCAGAGGGGGTCCGCAGAACCAGGGCGACAGGGATAGCGTCCCTGGGAAGCCCTTCCAGCACTCCTGAGGGGAGGCCCGACTGTCATACTCTGGAGGCAGTCGGGGGTCGCTTAGCTTTATACCCAGAGGCCTGGCCAAGTCTTACTACGGATTCTTGGGTAAAAAGCATAGTAATCAGAGGATACAACATCCCATTTATAACCGTGTCCCCCCCAACAAAAGAGATTTACAGATGTTCCACCCAGTCTGTGAGATCAAGCAGCCATAGAAATAAGAAAGCTGCTCGAAAAATAGTCATCCAACCAGTCCTGGCGGACCAGATAGGATCCGGAACTTACTCAAGGTTCTTTTTAGTTCCAAAGAAAACAGGGGACTGGAGGCCGATTTTGGACCTCAGCAAACTCAATACCTTCGTAAGGAAGGAAAAATTCCGGATGGTCACACTACAGTCTATGCTTCCTTTCCTGCAGAAGGACGATTGGATGTGCTCTATAGATCTCAGGAACACTTACTACCATATCAAAATGGCCAAAGAGTCCCAGGATCATCTGCGCTCCTGGCTGGGAGCCAGTCATTTCCAATTTCGAGCTCTGCCCTTTGGTCTCACCTCAGCCCCCAGGGTGTTCACCAAATGCATGGCAGTAGTGGCGTCTCACCCGAGGCAGATAAGATTCCAGGTGTTTCCGTATCTGGATGACTGGCGCCTCACCGCCATCACCAAGCATCGCCTTGTACAATCCAGGGAGTACACAATCAAACTTTGTTCCCGTTTAGGAATCTCAATTTCGAAAAATCTGCCTCATCGCCCTCACAGCATATCTCATTCATAGGGGCGGAGTTAGATACTACTACAATGCTGATCAAGCTCCCACAAACAAGAGCATCAGCCATCAGAGACCAGGTCGCTATTCTTATTCGGAACAGAAAAGTTTCTGCGGCACAAGTGCTGAAAGTTCTAGGCATGTCAGCCACGCTGACTGCAGTTCCTCTGGGCAGGATGCACATGAGGATCCTCCAGTGGCTGCTCTTCGCACAGTGGTCGTTCCAACAGTTCCTCTGTCACACCACATCTCGATCACGGAATCTTGCAAGTGGGATCTTCCATGGTTAAACAGCCAGGATCTGACGATGGGTCGTTCGTTTGTATTACCCAGTCCTACAGCCACAGTAACCACGGACACTTCCCTGATGGGGTGGGGGGCTTTTCCAGGGGAGAACAGTCCAAGGAGAGTGGTCCAAGATAGAGTACAATCTGCATATCAATGTTCTGGAGCTGAGAGCGGTGTTCTATCGTTGCAACACTTTCACGAATCTCTACCTCTAGGAACAGTGGCAGTTCAGACGGACAATAAGTCAGTGGTCTGGTACATAAACAAGCAGGGTGGAACCAGATCTTATCCATTATGCAGAGAGGCCCCGAGAATTTGGCAATGGGCGGCATCCACAGGTAGTTTTCTGATAGCAACGCACATCCCGGGGTCATCCAACGTCATTGCGGACAGGTTGAGCAGAGCCATCCTGTTGCCTCATGAGTGGTCCCTGAACAGTCAAGTAGCAGAAAGGATTTTCTGCAGATGGGGCCAGCCTTGCTGCGATCTTTTTGCATCCCCCTTGAATGCCAAATGCAGAAGCTACTTTGCCCTTCTTCCCCCTCCGGGGGGGGTGCCCCCAGGGACGCACTGGTACACAATTGGCCCCCGGGTCTCCTGTATGCTTTTCCTCCTGTCCCTTTGATTCCCAAATTTCTACAGAAAGCCAGGAATCTGGAAAGGACAATCATACTCATACCACCATTCTGGCCTCGACAGATATGGTTTCCCTTCCTTCGTGCCCACC